>NW_024804433.1:0-5406 GCF_019175285.1 Sceloporus undulatus
ATAGGAAAGTTGTTGCATGGTATGGGAATTTGGTAATTTGTTGTTGTTGATATTATGTTTGTTTGCTTTTTTGTTCTGTTCTGTGGTTTTGATGTTTGTTGGTATGATGTGCTCCATAAAAATATATAATAATATATTTCAAAACAAATAAATATTATGTGCAAACAGCAATTTATAAGGTATTTAAAAAAGGCCCTGCTTTTCCAATGAGCATAAGGCACCTACCAATATTATAAGAAATATCAGAAGTCAGGAATATTTTGGTGCCATGCCATTATGTACCGCAGTGACTTAGCTACTGTTGCTAAGAATAACTACATAAAAGATAGCTACATGAACCACTATGTGAGATATTTGAGGTCTGTCTTGAAAGCTTTTTAGTTCCTGTTGAACAGAAGGATAAAAATCTGGGTGCATAACCTTTAAAAAAATCTGGAGGGGGTTATAAAAAAGGATTAAAATGTACTTCCCAAAGAATAGCACTTATAGCATGCTAATGCTGTCACAGGATACTGATTTAGTTTTACTAATGCAAGTACAGCTTAAACTAGAGAGGAGGGAGGAATCTGAGGCTGGATTCTTACATCCATATTATGTGCTGAGCTTTGTACTTTCCAGGCTCCCCTGATAGTGTGTCACCACACAACTTTAAAAGTCAAACCATTAGAGCCGCTGGAGCACTTGCTGCCACTTTACAGCCCATTAGGTTGGTAAAACTGATGGAAAGGAGGTTTGAGATAGCAGCAAATAAGTCTGAATAGGGATGAAGCCAAATTAGGAAAAGGGGTGAGGATAGGGGGTAGTGAGCGGGAAATCCCAAATTCTATGTGTGATAAGCTTTTAGTGCAAACAAGATTACAGTCCTGGAATGCTTCATAGGGTGGAAAAGGAAAGAGAGCAGTCCTGGTAGCATATCATTTGTAGAAATAACACTTTTTTAGAGGGAAAAGAGCCTCATGTCACAAAGTCCTATGTATAACAAAGCAATAAATGCCAATTGTTTTTTTTTTAATTCCTGCCCACATGGGCATGTATTTTCCTCCATCTGATTCTTTTTTCTTTCTCACACAAAGTATATTTCTACTTTGACTGGGGAATTCCACCTGGCTCCTCTTTTCATGGATCTTTCCCAGGGGATTCTACACCAGCCTGCCACAGCTGAGTGCTTACAAGGAAGTTGGCAGAAAGTGGATAGCTTAAGCAATCTCCTCTCTCAGTTAAATCCCCAGATCCCACTTCAACCCCAGTTTAATTGCCATGAATGCATCCTGTGGAATCCTCAGATTTGTACTCATGTGAGACACTGGAGCTGTCTGGTAGAGAATTCTAATTAATATATAAAATTACTAATCCCAGAATTGACCCATGGCAGTTAAAATGGGATCAAAGTGCGATAATAGAGTAATATTAAAACATGAGATTTGTGCATTTTCTGTACAGAAAGCAAGTTTACTGTGTAGAAAATTTCTGTGTAGAAAATGCCATTTTCTGCACAGGAAAGCACATGTGCATGCATATATGTGTGTTTGCAAAGAATAAGCACCAGAATATGACTAGTCCTTGAAAACTACATCCACAGTGGGACATGGCAGCTTTCTGAAGTTCCACAGAAGCCTACAAGGTTGTGTTTTGTGGTCATTTTCATCACCAATAAACATCACTTCTATCTTATTTTAATTAAGTTATGAAACTACTCTGTATGAGTCATCAAGAAGCTCTTTCCATGGATATTAGAGATTTGGTGATATAACCTAGACAATTGCTGTGATTTTCCATACCAATGGCAGGCAATTTGTGTTGCCTAGATTATAGGTGGTGGTGAGTGATAATAAGACAGAGTCCTCTAGTGTACGTCTGTCTATCACATTTGTAATTCCACCCTCCCCCACCCAAATATGTAACTATCAGTAAACAAAATGTCATAAATTATGCTGATATCAATATTACATCCAAATCGATTGAAGGGAAAAAGTGTTTACTGGAAATATTTGTTCTCAATGCAGAATATAATTGGAATACATCTTTATTTCATATGGACTCAAAAGTGGTACAGCCTTTCTCATTTTTTCTTCCCAAACAATACCGATTATAAAACTTTTCCAATTTAATGTTTTTATAGCAGCTTTTTTGGTGGGTGATTTCATATGTAACTTGGAACTGCTACCTCTAATTGCCATGCAAAACACTGTTGCCCTTTCCTCCGGGTAGGGCAAAACAACTGTGACATTCTCATTTGTAACACTCAGTTTCCACCAGTAAAGAGGAGTCTGATTGCTTTAATCATTCTTCTGAGGTCTGCAAAGACTCCCCCCACAGTTCCAATTCATTATTATTTCATAGAGGCTTTTCTATCATCACCCCATATTTGTCACTGCTTTCAAAAGAAAAACATGTTTCCATAAATGAAGTCCTAGGGGAAAATGATTTCTGTCCTGTAGAAAAAAACTATAAAATGCAAAGACAACGAGATTGTAACCTAATAGAAAGGGAGAGAGTAGCCTAATAAGCATATAGCTTATTGTGTGTCAGCGTGCACACAAAGATTATAGTCACAACTGCTTTATTATCCTCCTTTTGTCACAAAAATTAGATTAAATTTCAGATATTGTGGTGGCAGTGGTTGTATTGGTGTTCCTCTGATAGCAAGAGTACATGTTACTAAGTAGAATTGTGTTTAAAAAAAAGAATGTGTTTTATCACACACTGTGCTCCGAAAAAAAAGGGAAGATAGGGAAGCAGCTTCTGGTTGGGTTTCCAAAGGTACACACCAGCTCACATTCTGGAATGGAGAAAGGCATTCATGACCTACAGTTTCATTTCATGACAGTATTGTCATACTCGCTTCTTATTGCTTCATAGAACAGATATAAACATTGGAAGTGACATGAAGCCAGCAGGGGGAAAAAAAGAAAAGGCATCAGCTTTTAATTTGCTGCCTGTCATCTCTGACCCTAGGTCTATTGTTCAGAGTAGAGAGGAGGGACAGTCTGCTGTGGCATGGGCTTTCACTATTCTTCATTTTGATGAGCACAAAGTTAGCGAGAAAGAATCCTAATTTTTATACTGTTAAGTATTGCTACCAAGATTTAATATGAGACAGACTTCATCAGGATATAACTTTCAAACATATACCCCATATACAAAGGACTTTAACACACCATATTCTTCTTCCGCTAAAATAATTTTATTTCTAAAATGCATTTACAACTGGGATTGCTGTCCTACTGTACTTTTCTGGGTTTGCAACCTTCATTCGCACTAAAAGCTTTTGACAGACAGCATTTGGGACTGCACACCCACTACCTGTTCCCTTTTCCTAGTTTGGCACACAAGCAAACACACAAAAAGACTCCCCTCCCCAAAATATAAATGAAAGCAGTTAAACCGTTTAAAAATCTTCCTTGCAAGGTGTGTGTGTGTGTGTGTGGGGGGGGGAATCTCAATGATCAGGTTAGATCAGACTTCTCACTTCAGACTTAACTATTTGTTAGCCAGTAGCTAATGATGTATCTGTCTGATCTAACCTGATCCTGGTTTTCATTTGCCAGTGACCAGTTAAGTCTGAAACTAGAAGTAACAAGAAGACCAAAGACAAGTCCCAGGTTGCCAATTGATTTTTTTCTATAGAGAAAAAAGAATAAATGTTTTTGTTACATTGCCAATTGAAAGGAAACCAAATTGAAATTTTCAACCCTTCTTCTCTGCTCACTAGGGCACCTAAGTCATACCCAAAGCATGCCCACTACTACCACTGCGACCCTCACTATAGGGTAAAAACATATGATTCCCAATTCCCAGGACCTGGTCCTCAATCTCAGGATTTGGTCCCTCTCCCCAAACATCAGGATAAAAGGAGGGATCTCAGGGTAAGAATGCAATGGCCCTGCGTATTAATGGGCTACCCACCTTCAGATGGTAGAGCAAACATGCAGCCATGCCAATGTGAATGTGTGCACATCACCCCCATATGGGATTGAGTTCCCATGTTTTTTTTTCCATTCATGCAATGGGGGGGGGGCAGAACCAAATCCCCATGGATGGAATGGACCCAGTGTACTATTTTGAAAAGAAAAGAACATTCCTATGTGTTGTTGGCTGCTTCTTCTGCAGGCAGAAGGACAGATGCTGTAGATGCTCTGCCTGGCCAACTGCTCTCCTCCTTCCTCCTATTCACATTGTTTCTCTATCCATGGCCAGCTCCAAGGCACAGTGGAAAAGGAGCAGTTGATGTGTAGAATTACCAAGATGTCTCAATATTTGCTGCCACAGCAGCTGTTGAATATGGTACTTCAAATACAGATACTGATACCACAGGTATAGTATTACAGATACTAAAGAAAACTTTATGGCTTTTCTTCCCTTATTTTTAACTTTCCCATTTCTAAATGGTTGAAGACACAGTATGATTTCTTTTCATGCTCTGAAGTGGACATGCATTATATTATTTTTAGTAAAAAAACAAAACAAACCCAAATGTCTCTTTTTCCAGCTCTGTTTAGGCACTTTATTCCTTTCTCTTTATTCTTAATTTCACTTCCCTCTCTCTCTGTTTCTCATTCTGCTCCACACAATTCTTCCTTCACTCATCTTACTCTTCATTCACTAATCCTTCTCTTTCCCGCTTTCTTGTCTCCTTTCACTTTTTCTCCATTTCCTGGCTAAATGTCTTTTCCTTCCCCATTTTCTTTCTTCTTCCTTCTGTCCACTGGCTAAATATCTTCCGACTATTTTTCTCTCCCATCCCACACCTTTGCCCTCATAAAAACTTCTAGCTCCGTTTGTTTTCTTCCTCATTCCTTAGTTCCCATTCCATCCTCTTGTTCACTTTCTTCTTTCCCCCTCACAATTCTCCTACCTACTTTTGTCTTCCCTTTATTTCTCTCATCTTCTGCCTCTTTTTACCCCTACTTCTTCTACCTATACTCTTATCATCTATTTTTTCCTTTCCTCTCCATAATGCTCCCCCCCCCCCCCACACACACTACAAAGAAAACCTTGGTACCATAACTGGGATATACAGTGGGCCTTTGGTATCCACTGGGCTTTCTTTTAGGTCCCCTGTGGACACCAACTTCTGTGGATGCTCAAGTCCCATAGAAAACAACAGCATAATATTAAATGGCAAAATCAAGATTTGCTTTTCAGAATGTATATATTTTTACAATATTTTCAAGTTACAGATACTTGAATCCAGAGATAAAAAATCTGTGGATATGGAGGGCTGACTGTATTGAGTTCTCACAGTTTAAAAACTGTAAGGAGATTATCGCACTGCGTTCTGAGAACGTTCCATCTCATCACGTGATGATAACGTTCCTGGAACGGATTTTACCGCATTAGAAATCAAAACGTGATCAGAACGGGATCAGAACGGCAGTTTACCGCACTGGGATTCCTTTTTCTTGA
>NW_024804435.1:0-5404 GCF_019175285.1 Sceloporus undulatus
CAATATTCAGAAAAAGCAAAAATTCAATAGGCCAGGAAACAGGCCAGGAAACTCATGGATCACAACTTAAAACTCAAAAAATAAAAAATAAAAATACAAAAGCTAATTCTCGCCAGGCAGCAGCAAACTTTGCATGACCTCAGGCGAATGCTCATGATTACAACAGCTGTTTCAGCCTAGCACAGCTATAGCCTTGCAAAACCAAAACATCCTAATTTTTTTCCCAGGCTTCAAAAGAATTCAGGCCTAACACACTAATCCTATCAACTTTAATTGGAAAAATAATTTAGCTGGATTGCCAATCAGAAGATTGCAGGTTTATAATTCAAAAACCTCAAAAGCACAATGCTCCAAAACAAAAAATTTCTTTGGTCTTTACTTAAAAACAATTGCATTTGAAAAACATATACAAATTCCCAAAGGCACAACTTAAACTTCATTTTAAAAACCCATGAGAGCATCTTGAGGCCAGAAAATAAAAACAAAATATTGAAAAAAACTGCTTGCCTGTAAATTAAAAAAATATCAAAAACAAGCTTGCATCTCTCTGGTCAGATAGGATCCAATCTGGCTGGCTACTATTCATGTAACATGAACTCTCTCACACACACACACACACTTTCCACTCAAAGAAAAACAAACCAGCTTAATGCAATCTCTTATCAAAAACAAGCTTCTTCAGAGATCACCCTTAACAAGACAGTTACTATTCTTTCATCTAAGTCTAAAGCACAACCTCTATTCTATGAACTATGAACTCCTGCCTGGCTCGCCAAATATGTAACAGAAATTTCAGGAAACTTAGATTTCTAGGATTAGCAGAGCAAAAGGATTAGCAAGAGGACCTAATAATTGAAAATCCATAAGTTTATTTCCATTTGTCGACAAAGGAAAACATTGAACTCAGTGGAATTCAAGTTCCAAAAGCTGAGAACCCCGAACAAGACAAAATGGCTCTTTTTATATTATTCAAGACAAAGAGGCTTCTTCAATACACCTGATTGGCTAATTACAATTTAAACATACAGAATTCTTACAATCAGAACAGAAATACATGCATACATTAAAACTGCATCATCACTATTTACCCCCTCCTGTAGGAATTCAGTGGCTTTCCCTTCTAACCTTGCTTCTGAATGTCTACTATGTATCCTTATCTCAGTAGTTTATGTTATGTCTTTCTACTGGTGCCAGCTTCCATCTAGGTCAAGATGCACTAGTTACTCCTTTGCTCTAGTTTTCCTAAACTCCAAGCCTTTATTTCAAAAACCATCTCTCTGGCTGACAAAGGTGACTCCATCTTTCTATAGTTTTTATATTTCAAAAAGGAATTTCCACCACATTCCCCCCTTTTGATGCTTCATCAATATTCATATTGCATGATACTATCAACTATTAACTATGTTTATATGACACTCTAAACTCAGAACAAAACAAAACTGTCTAGCAGTTACCAAAATATTAATATTCTTACCATCACCAGACAATAACATCTTCCAGGCGTCCAATTTCAGAAAGACAGTGTATAGCATTAACTAAACACACATATTCTCATTGCTTTTAACCCTTTGACACTTTTGTTGGATCTGATTCTCTGGAGTTTACTCTGGACACCAAGCTAATCTTCTAATAGTGATGTATTGTGTATTTGTTTCATGATTCAATAGGAAAACTCCACTATAAAGAATATTGTATCTGCTGTCAGAATCTCCTCTCATTGAAAAACTATAATTTTTAGCCTGATGTTACAGACTCTTGCCAAGCAACTGTTACTATGCTTCTCTGGACTACTCTCATAACAGAATAGGAATGCCCAGGGTGTCGCCATGTTTCAGATGTTCTTCCACTCCAGGGGCATCTTCCATCTCACGTTTCCTCAGGGAGATCACTATGGAATAGCTCTTGTTGTGTAATGCCATTTAATCAGACTAGATCTGGCCTTCACACTTTAAGACTATCTCCAGATGTATAAAAGTCTCCCTCCTTTCAAAGAGCGTCCTGAGAGAAAAACTTACCATGCTTGACTTGAATTTCATGCCAATTCCACAGTTAACAATAGGAATCCTGACGACAAACACAATTATGTCTTTGATCATGGAGCTTGATGAGCTTATTTCTTCTTTTCAATAGGATTGCTTTATTAACTTTATTGTGAAAATCATATGTTTATTGCTTATGTCAGGAACATATGTGCATGTATATGTAGGCTTATGTTTTGGGATGTGATTTGATTTGAGAATATGTATGATTGAACTTTATCACTTATAACAAACATATAGGAAATCATAAAAGAGAAAAAGGGTGATAGAGAGCATTTGAAATCTTTCTTTCAGAGGAGCTGGCGTAGAGCACCTGAAGTCCTGGAAAGGTGCAGCCTAGCTTTTCTTGATTGATGGCAAAGTAGAGCCCACTCAGCTTCCGGTTGTAAGTGGGGCTTAAACTTCGCTCCTCTTGTCTTTATCTGTGGCCCCCCTTTTCCCAGGCAAAGGAAAAGCAAAAAACTGAAAAATACTAATTGACAAGTTATTAGAATGTTATGAATACATTAAAGGTATACTTTAGCCACATTTCATTAACTCATTTCATTCCCCTCTTATAGGCTTTGCTAAGATATTTCTCTTCTAGAATTTATGTCTCACTGCTAACTCTAACTAACAACAGACCCCTGGATCATTCTTGGGTCACCCTGAGCTCTTTATGCTTTAGGTTTTTATCTATGCCTGCATCTTTGGACTTTTTGAATGCTTTTTTTTTTAAAAAAGATACATATGTAACCTTAATTTTACAGATTGCATTTATATGTACATACTGAATATGAAACTTTAACTCTGACCCAATGTACTCACAGCTTTATCTCATTTGAATCCACAACAGTTTGACAACAGAACAGGGAACAGGAAAAACAAAACTGATAGAGTGACTTCTTTGCTTTTTACTCAGGACTCAAAAAAAATCAGTTCATGCTCTTTTTAGTCACTCCTCTCAGGCCAAAATGATATATTCTAGCTTGGAATTAGGATACAATTTCACACATGCTGGCTTGAATTTAACTTGATTAACTTTGATTAAGTCTGGCAGTGGAAACCAGAATTTGAATTTGTAAAGTGTTTCCAAATTTTCTCTTGCTGCAATATAGTAGAATACCAATTTCTTTAATACTTTCATATCATTCCTTATTCCATTCCAGAACCACATAATAATTCAACATAGGATCAACTGGCTCGCCATGTTATTTTTTCAAAATAACAAAAATTATAAATTTCAATGAGTGTGAATCAAATTGACAATCACTAATTAACCAGAATATAACAATTATATTCTGGATCTCTGGGTTTCAAAATCACAAAAAAAAAACCACTTCGGGTGCTTTCAAAAATATATTTAGATATTATAAAAATAAAAATTCAAGCTAAAACAATATACAAAATCAAAAACCTCTTGGATGGGCCATTCTCAAAACTTAAAAATATCTCAGCATCTGTTATAACAAAAAATCATTTCAAAAACTTTAGGCCAGGAATTTAAAACAAAAAACAAACAATTATTGCAGTCAATAATCAAGAATCAAAATAAATCAAAATATGCAAGAGCAAAATTAAAAATTAAAACCAGGAACAAAAAAAATGATTTAAAACAAGCCAATTTAACATGACATTGGCAAGACTTTACAGACATCTTTGAGCTCAAAAATACAAAAGCTATGGCCTCAAAAATTAGCAGTTGAAATAAGCCAAAATCAGCACACAATATTCAGAAAAAGCAAAAATTCAATAGGCCAGGAAACAGGCCAGGAAACTCATGGATCACAACTTAAAACTCAAAAAATAAAAAATAAAAATACAAAAGCTAATTCTCGCCAGGCAGCAGCAAACTTTGCATGACCTCAGGCGAATGCTCATGATTACAACAGCTGTTTCAGCCTAGCACAGCTATAGCCTTGCAAAACCAAAACATCCTAATTTTTTTCCCAGGCTTCAAAAGAATTCAGGCCTAACACACTAATCCTATCAACTTTAATTGGAAAAATAATTTAGCTGGATTGCCAATCAGAAGATTGCAGGTTTATAATTCAAAAACCTCAAAAGCACAATGCTCCAAAACAAAAAATTTCTTTGGTCTTTACTTAAAAACAATTGCATTTGAAAAACATATACAAATTCCCAAAGGCACAACTTAAACTTCATTTTAAAAACCCATGAGAGCATCTTGAGGCCAGAAAATAAAAACAAAATATTGAAAAAAACTGCTTGCCTGTAAATTAAAAAAATATCAAAAACAAGCTTGCATCTCTCTGGTCAGATAGGATCCAATCTGGCTGGCTACTATTCATGTAACATGAACTCTCTCACACACACACACACACTTTCCACTCAAAGAAAAACAAACCAGCTTAATGCAATCTCTTATCAAAAACAAGCTTCTTCAGAGATCACCCTTAACAAGACAGTTACTATTCTTTCATCTAAGTCTAAAGCACAACCTCTATTCTATGAACTATGAACTCCTGCCTGGCTCGCCAAATATGTAACAGAAATTTCAGGAAACTTAGATTTCTAGGATTAGCAGAGCAAAAGGATTAGCAAGAGGACCTAATAATTGAAAATCCATAAGTTTATTTCCATTTGTCGACAAAGGAAAACATTGAACTCAGTGGAATTCAAGTTCCAAAAGCTGAGAACCCCGAACAAGACAAAATGGCTCTTTTTATATTATTCAAGACAAAGAGGCTTCTTCAATACACCTGATTGGCTAATTACAATTTAAACATACAGAATTCTTACAATCAGAACAGAAATACATGCATACATTAAAACTGCATCATCACTATTTACCCCCTCCTGTAGGAATTCAGTGGCTTTCCCTTCTAACCTTGCTTCTGAATGTCTACTATGTATCCTTATCTCAGTAGTTTATGTTATGTCTTTCTACTGGTGCCAGCTTCCATCTAGGTCAAGATGCACTAGTTACTCCTTTGCTCTAGTTTTCCTAAACTCCAAGCCTTTATTTCAAAAACCATCTCTCTGGCTGACAAAGGTGACTCCATCTTTCTATAGTTTTTATATTTCAAAAAGGAATTTCCACCACATTCCCCCCTTTTGATGCTTCATCAATATTCATATTGCATGATACTATCAACTATTAACTATGTTTATATGACACTCTAAACTCAGAACAAAACAAAACTGTCTAGCAGTTACCAAAATATTAATATTCTTACCATCACCAGACAATAACATCTTCCAGGCGTCCAATTTCAGAAAGACAGTGTATAGCATTAACTAAACACACATATTCTCATTGCTTTTAACCCTTTGACACTTTTGTTGGATCTGATTCTCTGGAGTTTACTCTGGACACCAAGCTAATCTTCTAATAGTGATGTATTGTGTATTTGTTTCATGAT
>NW_024804436.1:0-5404 GCF_019175285.1 Sceloporus undulatus
AAAAAAATAATTTAAAACCCCCAAAATACCAAGGCAGACCTAATGGCCACTGACTCAGCTTTCCTCTTCCTCCTCCTCCTCCTTCTGTGGCCCAATTCTGCCCTGGCTTTCAGGCACCCTTCCTCCGGCTCCTTCCTTCCTCCTCCTCCTCCTCCTCCTCCTCTCCCCCCTCCTCCTCCTTAGGATGGCTGGCGCAGGAGGAAGGGAAGTAGGGCAGGCGCGTGTGCGCGCGCGGAGGGAATGGGGCAGGCGCACGCGCTGCCACTGGCCCCTACTGAGGCCTGGGCAGCACTCAAGCCCTCCCAGTGGGGGCGCGGTGGCAGCGGCGCTTCTGCCGCCGGCCTGCCGAGGAAGAGGAGGAAGGTGGAGCCGGAGGAGGAGGAGGAGGTGGGTCGGCGCCGCAGCAGCCGCATTAGCAGCAATGGCAATGGCCGGAGCGGACCCCCAAAACCGGGAACAAGGCACGGGTGGGGGCCCAAACTGGACCGTGACCGGGAGGGGCCCCCCGAAACCGTGAATGGCACGAGGGCCGCCGGGTTATGGCAACCCTACATGTAGGGATAGGTGGCATTCCCTATTATTCACGTGAGGGTAGCATTTACATGAAACTGGAACCAGGATGTGGCCCCCTTCTTCACCCCAGAAGTGCAAAGGTTCACGATGCATTCAGATCCCCACTGAGCATGCGCAAGGGTCCCAATTTGAATCGTTGAATCCACATGGTATGTACTGATGTGATAATTTAACGTGCACTTACTTCGCTTTGACTCAGGAATCACCACAATTTCATTCTCCACATGTGATAATTCATCACGTGAATTGCCTTGGATTCGAATTGACTCTGCTTCACCTTCACTTCGAATTGGCTCTGGATTCCAATTGGGACCCTTGCACATGTGTGTGATAAGGGCCTCTGACTTGGTAAGGATCTAGCAGTTGTACTAGCTTGACTTTATCAATAGAACTATTTGAATCCTAAGCAACTTCTGCCTTCAGTGACAAGGTGGTCCTGGTTTTAAGAGCATTTCAGTCCCACTTAGCATAGGATGGATGTCACTAATCTGGGCAGATGACCAACCACTGGCACAGCTCCATTTAACCTGGATTGGGTTTTAGTTTATAGGTCCTTATTCAGACAGTTACTCTGTTCAACCACTTCACCTGAGTGAGATAAAAATGATAGTAAAAATGGGGGGGGGGTTGTTGTTCAACTTATTTACCTTTTAAAGTATAAAACTACAAGATGTTTCAACAGCAAAACAGCATGGGATCATCCTTGTCCCTATATTGTGCAGGGCAAAAATGTATTGTGCAAGATGGTTGAGCGGGACAAAAGAGTGCCCCAGTGGCAAAATGCAGATTTGTTGCGACTGCTTTTGCCTCAGCTGGTTTTTGTCCCTTTTTTAAAAGTTAATGGCAGGCAGCTGAAATTCAAGGGTATTGGTTAAAACACTTGTCATGCCTATATTCTAAAATGTCCATCTAGTAGGTCTAGTTGTGTTTTCTGCTACAGAACTGGTTATTAAAATGTCCCATCTGATATGATGAGGGTTGAAAATCTTGACGTCTGGTTTGTGTAGTTAACATGTATGAATGTGTTGATAAAACACAGGGCTATACACAGTATCGCTCCTAAGTGTCCTTTCCAGCCCGCTTCCAATAAGAAAACCTGGTACACTGAAGATCTTTGGGAAATGAAGCGGGCCATGCAACGGCTAGAGCGCAGCTGGCAGAGACACCAGCGCTTATCCGACAAGACACTCCATCAGGCTCTTTTGAAATCTTATGGAGTGGCAATAAGTGCAGCAGAGAATTCTTTCTTTGCTGCACGTATTGCGTCTGCAGAGTCACGTCCAGCAGAGCTGTTCAGGGTGGTGACTCCCACTCTGAACCCTATTTTAGAACCAACCAAGGCCTGCTGTGACGATTTTAACAACTTTTTCGCAGATAAAATCTCTTGGATAAGGGCCGATCTTGACACCGCATTACACTGCTCCCTCGGGTTACGAAATTAATTCGTTCCGCGGCCGCTTTCGTAACCCGAAAAGCCTTCGTAAGCCGAAATGCCATAGGCGCTAATGGGGAAAAGCCGCGATTCCGTGTAAAATAGCGCCGAAAAGCACCAAAAAATTTTTCGTAACCCGAAAATACATTCGTAACCCGGAACAGTTATTTCCAATGGGATTTTTTCGTATCCCGGAAATTTCGTAACCTGGGTATTTCGTATCCCGAGGTACCACTGTATAACAGAAACAATAGAAGAGGTGTCCAGAGCTTCTGTGGATCACTTTGAGTTTGTTCATACCGATGAAGTGGATAAGCTTCTTGGAAGTGTTAGGAAGACGACGTGCTCTCTCGATCCCTGTCCTTCTTGGTTGACCGCCCGGGGAGGTGATGTAGTAACATCGTTACTACAACTCATAATTAAAGCATCCTTCAGGGAGGGTAAATTTCCATCAAACGTGAAACTAGCAATAGTTAAACCTTTACTCAAGAAACCCTCCCTGGACCCCCTGGTGAGAAATAACTATAGACCGGACTCCTTGTTGCCATTCTTAGGTAAGGTGATTGAGAGAGCGGTCGCTTTCCAACTCCAAGCAGTTTTCGATGAAACTGATTATCTGGACCCATTTCAAACCGGCTTCAGAGCGGGATATGGAGTTGAGACTGCCACGGTCGCCTTAGTCGATGATCTCCGTCTGGGCATCGACAGGGGAAGTGTGACCTTGTTGGTGCTTTTGGACATCTCAGCGGCTTTTGATACCATTGACCACGGTATCCTTCTGGAACGCCTGAGGGAGTTGGGTATCGGGGGCACTGCTCTCCAGTGGTTCCGTTCCTACCTCTTGGGCAGATTCCAGATGGTGCACTTTGGGGACATTTGCTCCTCTAAGAGGGAACTGACATCTGGTGTCCATTAGGGAGCTATTTTGTCCCCCACCTTGTTTAACATTTACATGAAACCGCTGGGAGAGATCAACCGGAGACACGGGCCGCGATGTTATCAGTACGCTGATGACACTCAAATATGCTTCTCTGTGTCTCCAACTGATGCAGTCACTAAGCATGGCGTCTCTCCTATGAATGCCTGTCTGGAGTCGGTAATGGGCTGGATGAGGGAAAACAAACTCAGTTTGAATCCAGAGAAAATGGAAGTACTGGTGATAGGTTCCCCAGGCCCGGGGAAGGAAATTTGTCCACCTGTCCTGAACGGGGTCACACTTCCCCTGAAGGACAAAGTTCGCAGTTTAGGTGTACTTCTGGACTCGTCCCTGCAATTGACATCTCAAGTGGATGTGACGGTCAGAAGTGCTTGCTATCAACTTCGGTTGATACGCCAACTGCGACCCTACCTGGGCCAAAGGGAACTTGAAACAGTGGTACATGCTCTGGTAACCTCTCGTCTAGATTACTGTAATGCGCTCTACATGGGGCTACCCTTGTACCAAGCCTGGAAGCTTCAGCTAGTACAAAACATGGCAGCCTGATTGGTCACCAGCGCATCCAGGTTTGACCATATAACACCTATTCTGAAAGCCCTTCACTGGCTGCCTTTTTGTTTCTGGGCACAATACAAGGTGGCTACATACTACATGGCTTGGTTCCAAGTTACTTGAGGGACCGCATCTCCCCCTATGAGCCGCCCCGCACACTCAGAGTATCTGGCAAGAACTTATTGGAAATACCATCTTCCAAATATGTTTCCTCATCCCAGAAGGCCTTTTCAATTGTGGCCCCGCGGATCTGGAATAGTCTTCCTGAGGAGCTCTGTCTCACGACCTCCTTAGAAACAGTTAAAAAGAGACTCAAAACTGTTCTCTTTTGCTAAGCTTTCCCCCTGAAGAGTGAAGATAGACATGCTTGTTGACAACGATATTCTGCCTTGTCCCTGGATACGGAGGTTTGATTGTTGTATTATTGATGTAACTATTTTTATGCTTTTATAAGAGTGTTATATGTATTTGTTTTAATAGTCTGTAACCCTGCTTCGATCCATCGGGAGAGGCGGGGAAACATAAATAAATTATTATTATTATTATTATTATTATTAGGAGTACCATAACTAAAAGTAATTAACAAGAGATTGGACTAAATTTGATTTGATGCAGATTAAAATGATCTGTGAGAGTCAGCATGCTGTAGTGGTTTGAGCTATGACTGTGGAGACCAGGGTTCAAATGGTTCAGTTATGCAAAGCCACTGAGTGACCTTGGGCAAGTCACACTCTCTCAGCCTCAGAGGATGGCAAAACCGAATTCCCCTCTGAAGAAACTTACTAAGAAAAATCCATGATAGGGTCACTTTAGGGTTGCCATAAATCAGAAATGACTTGAAGACATATAGCAACAACAACAACCAAATGCTCTGTACTGAATCTTGGCCAACTGTTGATACTCAGAAAGTCCAGCTGACAGAGATCTTAATTAAAATTGTTGAAATATATTTAAAACCACAAATTAACATCCTAATTATGAAAAAAGAGTAAAGGGAAGAAAATGCCAATTTGTTTGAATGCATGAACACTGAACCACTTTGTTAGAAATAAACATTAAAACTGACAAAAATGACTTGAGATCAAAGTATGTTTGAGAAATGCAAAGAGATAAAAAAAATGCAAGGGGAGCCTCGTTTTTGGTGTACCTTATGGTTGGTTTCATGGCTGCATAGCTGCCCCTGAATTTTTTTTTCCAACTTAAAGATACTTAACATAGCTGAAAAGCAACAGAAATCCTAACCTGATGAGAGTGGAATGTTTGTACAGGGACTTCATTCTCTCAAGAACAAGGGTAAAGTGATTTAATTTGGCTTCTCTTGGCACAATTGCCTGTCACATGAGCAAGAGAAGTTACTTTTCTGTTGCCAACAGAGTTAAAATTTTATTTTGGTGCTTTACAGAGCCCCAAAAATGGCCCTCTGCTGGCGCCTGTGTTTGCTGCGCCAGGGAACCGCAGCAGACAAACCGTGCGGTTCCCCAGCGCAGCAAAAAGCAGGTTCTTTTTGCGGTATGGAAATGACACCACAAGGCGCCAATGGCACACTTGCGGTGTCATTTCTGCACCGCAACATCCGCGATGTGAAAATGGCGGTGCCCATGTGTCAGAACCCTTTCATTCATTCTGGGTTCTGTCATGATGGTGTAAATAGTTTAGATTAAGTCGTCTGTTAGTAATTAGTTACATGCACATTGATGATATGTATATACCATCTTTACCTTGTTGTATGTTGGAATGTTTGAAGGCAGATTGGGTAAAGCTGTTGATCATATTTAGTAGTGAACATATATACATACATATATATATATATATATATATATATATACTATCATATATAAATATAGATATTAGAGTGTCTTAGCAATATATATATATATATATGGATTAAATAAAAGTATGTATCGGTAGGA
>NW_024804437.1:0-823 GCF_019175285.1 Sceloporus undulatus
CACCATGCCCCGTGTCTCCGGATGATCTCACCCAGCGGTTTCATGTAAATGTTAAATAGCATGAGGGATAAGATAGCTCCTTGAGGGACACCAGATTCAAGTTCCCTCTTGTTGGAGCAAGAGTCCCCCAGCTGCACCATCTGGAATCTACCCGAGAGATAGGAACGGAACCACTGGAGCGCAGTGCCCCCAATACCTAACTCCCTCAGGTGTTCCAGAAGGATACCATGGTCGATGATATCGAAAGGTGCTGAGATGTCCAAAAGCACTAACAGGGACACGCTTTCCCTGTCCATGCCCAGATGGAGATCATCGTCTAAGGCGACCATGGCAGTCTTAACTTCATAGCCCGCCCTGAAGCCAGTTTGAAATGGGTCCAGAAAATCCGTTTAATCCAAGAGTTCGAAGGCAATCACTCTCTCGATCACCTTCCCCAAGAAAGGCAACAGCGACACAGGTCGGTAGTTATTTCGTATCAGGGGGTCTAAAGAGGGCTTTTTTAGCAGAGGTCTAACTACAGTGGAACCTCGCCATACGCGGCCTTGAGCATACGCACTCAAGCTGCGGCGCGCACACGGGGCGGAAGGGGCGGCACGTCCCATTCAGTTGAATGGGCGTGTGCGCCCGTTGCGCCGCACACACGCCCGTTGCACCCCGCGCACCTCCGCACCGCCGTGCACGAGCCCCATTGTTTACAATGGGGCTCGAGCATAGGCGGAAATCGCCATATGCGGCGGGATCCGGAACGGATCCCCCGCGTATGGCGAGGTTCCACTGTACTGCTAATTTCAAGCTAGATGGAAATCGGCCCTCACTGAAAGAT
>NW_024804437.1:923-5398 GCF_019175285.1 Sceloporus undulatus
AATAGAGTCCACGGAAGCTCTGGATGCCTCTCTTATAGGCTCTGAAGAAATACTGACGTCGAGATCAGCCCTTATTCGAGAAATTTTATCCGCGAAGAAGTTGTTAAATTCGTCACAATAGGCTTTGGATGGTTCTAAAATAGGGTTCAGGGAGGGGGGCAGTTGTGTTAGCTCCCTCACTACCTTGAACAACTCTGCCGGACGAGACTCCGCAGACGCAATACGTGCAGCATAGAACGAATGTTTTGCTGCACTTATTGCCACTCCGTAAGCTTTCAAAAGAGACTCAAGGAGTGTCTTCTCGGATAAGTGCTGGTGTCTTCGCCAGTTGCGCTCTAGTCGTTGCACGGCCCGCTTCATTTCCCTGATATCTTCCGTGTACCAGGGTTGGCATCAACAGAATCGCCGTCAGTTCCAACCATATAGCCCTCTAGGGCTTCTTGGAACCTTTTGGGTGCCATCAGCCTTCGAGGGTGGACCATCCTAATAGGTCCTCCACCCCCGGGAGGGATTTGGGTAGAAGCCTTGAGTCGAGCCAACATAATACCCAACATAATTGAAACATTCCATCAAATATATTTTTAAATCTAAAGAAATTGTCGTTACTGAGGTAGGAGCATATTTCAATTGAATGATTTCTACAATCAATCAATCAATGTTTATTGAGTAGCCCTTAGGCCATATCAAAATAAGAATGATTTCTACAGAACCATTTAATTCTTTATTCCAGTCAAGTATAACTTCACCTAAAATTTAGTGGTTCACCCATCACCACCACCGAAAAAGTCTCTGTAATATCTCTGGAGATAAAATAAGAGCTTCTAACACAGAAGGACAGACTGGGGCACTCACAGTTGGTGGTCCATATATGAACATTAAAAAGTGTCACAATTATACATGCAACCATGATGCTCCAGAGAATATAAGGAATGCAGAATGCAATACTGGGAAAAGCAAATAAATACATAAGGACATCTGAGCCTATCAGCTCATCTAACATACAAACTCCACTGTTTCTTCCATTACAAAAACATTTCACAATTTTCAGATTGAGAATACCCTATGAGTACCCTATGAGTGCCACCACATTTGATAGTGCTGATGAGAAATCTGTCCCAAGGATGAGAAACCTTTGTAAAAACTGAATTCAGAGAAACAGTGTTTTCCAATAGGCAAAGATTATGCAAGACTGCATTCTGTCACCCTACTTATTCAATTTATATTCCAGAAACATTATAAGAAAAACAGAGCTAGAATCAGAAGAAGGAGAGTGAAGATAGGAGGAAGGAAAATCAACAACCTCAATTAAGCCGATGATACCATAATAATGGCAGAAGACATCACAGACTTGGAAAGATTACTAAGGAAGGTTGAAGAGGAAAGTGCAAAGGAAGGATTAATGCTGAACCTAAAGAAAACAAAAAATATGACCACAGAAGACATACATAAATTCAATCTAGACAATGAAGAAATCAAAATAATTAAAGAATTTTCATACATATGAGCCTAAAATATCAGTAAGAATTGAATCGGACTTATACAAATCAAAAGAGCTTGAAGCAAACATTTGAATTAATCTGGTTTTTTTCTTTCTCTTCTTTTTTTCTTTCCTTCTTCTTTCCCTTCCCTCTTTTTGCCCTCTTCTTTGTATTTTTTTCTTTCTCTCCCTTTCTTACAACTTTCTTGCAAAGAAAGAGTTAATTAGTTAATGTATAAATTCCTTTTTTTATGACTGTTGTAATAAACCTCAATAAATACAATAAAAAAAAACCATATGATCAAATATAGACCAGAATGGTGACTGCAGTCAAGAAATAAGAAAAAGCTTAGGAACACGGAGAGCTGTGAAAGAACTTGAGGGGCTTCTGAAGAGTAAAGGTATACGACTGAGTACAAAAGTTAGAATTGTCCAAGCCATCATATTCCTCATTACCATGTATGGATGCTAGAGTTGGACAGTCAAGGGAACACACAAGAAGGAAAATCAACTCATTTGAGATCATATGGTGGTACAGAAGAGTGCTGAGGATATTGTGGACAGCCGAAAAGATAAACAAATGAGTCTTGGAACAGATCAAGCCAGAGAGCTTCTTAGAAGCCAAGATTATTAAACTGAGTCTGATGTACTTTGGTCATATAATGAGAAGGCAACAATTCTTGGAAAAGACAATAATGTTAGGAAAAGTAGAGGGGAGATGAAGGTGAAGAAGACTGCATGCCAGATGGATGGACTGAATAAGAGGGTCACGGATTTCCTGGAAATGAGTCTGAGGGACATTCAATGAGATGCCTTAAAGAATGAACACATATCCTATAGCTCAGAAAACAGACTTCTTATCTGTGTATATTCAACACTGGAAGAGGGTTATATATACGTAAAATCACACACTCATACAATAGCTTGTATATGTGCTCAGTTGTATATCTTTACATTTTAGGATCTTTTCCACTTCTTTCATAGCTGCCCTCTCCATTCTAAACATTCTGATTTCCTGGCTGCAGTCCCCATTCCTATCAATGTTTGATCCCAGATATGAGAACTCTCTTACTATTTCTATTTCCTCATTGTCTAGTTTGAATTTATGTAAATTTTCTATAGTCATTATTTTTTGTTTTCTTTATGTTCAACTTTATTCACTGACTATCCTTAGTAATTGTTCCAGGTCTTTGAGATTTTCTACAAGTATTATGGTATCATCAGCATATCTCAGATTGTTGATATTCCTTCCTCCTATTTTCACTCCTCCTCCTTCTGTGTTCAAGTCTGCTTTTCTTACAATATGTTCTACATATAAGTTGAACAGGTGGTGTGATAAGATACAGCCTTGTCTGAACCCTTGGGCAATTGGGAACCATTCTGTTTCTCCATGTTCTGTTTTGACAGTACCCTCTTGTCCTGAGTACAGATTCCTTATCAGGATTATTAGATGTGTTGACATTCCCATATCTCTAATGGCAATCCTAAGGTTTTTAATGATCTATGCAGTCAAAGGCTTTGCTGCAGTCTATAAAGCACATGCAGATTTTCTTTTGGAATCCTGTGGTATGCTCCATTATCCATCATATGTTTGCATACCCTAGTACCTCTTCCTTTCCTGAACCCTACTTGGGCCTCTGGGATTTTTTCTCTCCATGTATGGTTGAAGCCTATGTTGCAGAATTTTGAGCATAATTTTGTTTGCATGGGAGATCAGTTCTATGGTCCTATAGCTGCTGCATTCTCTTGTGTCCCCTTTTGTGTGGATAGGGATGTATATTGATCGTTTCCAATCTGTTGGCCATCATTTTGTTTTCCATATCTGTTGACATATGTTGGTTAGCACCAGAGTTGACTCTGTCAATGTGGATTGCAGCAGTTCAGTTGGAATATCATCTGTTCCTGGAGACATGTTTTTTTTGCCATTTCTCTTATCGCAGCTTCCATCTTGTTTTTAAGAATTTAGTGTTCATTTTCATATGGCTCTTCATTCCATGTGTCCTTCATATTGTCATCTCTTTTAGATAACTCCTCTGTGTATTGCACCGTGCTGGCCTTCCAATGCTTGCCTCCCAAAAGAAAGTGATAAATCTGAGTGAGGCCTATGTATGCAAATCAAGAAATATTTCAACCAACAGTAAATAAGCTTTTGTTAATTTCAAGGATTAACATCCTAAGGAGTTAGTAATCTAAGGAATAAAAATATCTAACAGTTTCTTGACACTCTCAAAACTAGCACACTCAATGTGGAAGAATAGTAAAAAAAAAAAAATGCTAATCCATTTCAGAAATTCTGATGGCAAGCCAAATTGCTTCAAAGTCATAAAAATAAAACTGTTAGTTAATTTTGTCAAATACTTTTTTGGCAATGAGTGAAATAATGGGAGCAGGGTCAGGTCTTTTAGTATTTAAAGCAATAAATTTTTTAACCAATCTTAATTTATCAGTCTCCTTCCTATGATGAATAAAGCCAACCTTGGAACAGATAAATTACTGTTATCACACTCTGAAACCTCTTGGCCACTATTGCAGATGATAATTTAACATCCACATTTGATAGAAAAATGGTCTATAGTTTGCATACCTAGTGTGTCATGCCCTACCTGGAGGAGGCCTCCTTAGACAAGTAATGGGAAATGATGAGACTACAATCGGAACAAGAGAAGCCTTGCAGACCTACCCTAGAAGCAATGCCTGGACATGTTGACTTTGAAAAGAGGAACTGGAAACTGAGCTGCTTTATCATTTGGAGTGTCACAAACTAAAATTATAGCAACAAAAACATAGGCAGAAGTCTTAAAAGTGAAATGTGGAGATAATGAAACCACCTATGCTGAATTCCAAATTGCTATAACAACATCGCCACAATGTTTGGCATCATGGCATTCCCTGTTCTTTAGTTTTATGAACTTTGGGTACTCCTTGACTGACATTTCAGCTTGTTTGGGCAGTTTTTTTCACACTTAGGCCCTGTGCAGACCGGCTTTGGGGGTGGAGT
>NW_024804438.1:0-5397 GCF_019175285.1 Sceloporus undulatus
GATGCATTCTATGCCACTTCCTGTCCCCATCACACCTCCTTTTGTAATGCGACAGGCCTGTTCTAGAGCCTGTGAAAGAAGCTTATATAGTGGGCCCTTCTTTTATGCAGGGGATCCGTTCCGGACACACACACACCCTGCGTAAGAGAAAAAATGCTTAAGCTCAAGTCCCATTAGAAGTAATAGGGCTCATGCCCACAACATGCCCCATTACTCCTTCCGGAGTGCAGGAGGCTTTCTTCCAGCATGGCTTCCAGCATATGGCATACCCATGTATGACGTGGGAGCACTGTATGACTGTACAGTTTTAATTACAGTTGGCCTTCTGTATCCACAGCTTCTGCATCCACAGATTCAACCATGTACAATTTTAAAATATTCTCCCTGCCCCCACCCAAAAAATAATCCAAAAAGCAAAACTTGGTTTTGCTATTTTATATAAAGGACACCATTTTATTACACTATTGTATATAATGGGATGTGACCATTCTCAAATTTTGGTAGGGGGGTGGGTTGGAAACAAACCCCAGCAGATACTAAGTACCCGCTGTACTTTTATAGCTACAAGGGTTAGGGGTCACTAAATGATGGAAGTATCATTTGGTTAAGGGCTGGCTCATACTATGCTTTGTGCTCCTGCCTTGCTTTCTGTTGTAGCTGTTTAGGAGACAATGAAGTACAGGGGGTGGGGGGAGAGAAGAGTGTGTTTCGTACCACAAGCCAGTGGCTTATAGCATTTAGATATTTTTACATCACTAAAGGTAACTATTTGTTACTTTTGGGGGAGAAAAGAAAAATAAGTTATTTCAAAAACCTGGAGCTATAATCATTTATTTTAAAAGTATTTTCCAAGCTCTGATGTAAGGATATTACAACGCAGAGAGTTTTATTTTCAGTCTCGTTTCTAATAATACTTAACATGAAATTTACATTTTTTATAGCTGCATTCACTGAGTCCGTGTTTTCTTTGGCTCTATTCTTTTTTTTCTTTCCTGATCAGTTATCAG
The DNA here is from genome assembly GCF_019175285.1 of Sceloporus undulatus. NCBI lineage: Eukaryota > Metazoa > Chordata > Lepidosauria > Squamata > Phrynosomatidae > Sceloporus > Sceloporus undulatus. The sequence goes on from NW_024804438.1 coordinate 1,008, forward strand.
TTCAGAACTGAACCTCAGTCGTGTCTAGATGAATATAGGGTGACTTTTTTACTTTAGACTTTCAAATACTGAAATACTTTCAAATACTGGAATATATTCTGTGTCTGTGTGTGTGTCTATAGTATATCTGTATCAACAGACAGATAGATAGAGCCACCAGACAAATTTTGTAGTAGCTGTAGATCCAACACACTTTTCAAAAACAGATCCACACATTACAGGCATCTAAATAAATAAATAAATAAATAAATAAATAAATAAATAAATAAAGCATTGTGGCCAGATTTTTCTTCCCTGGAAAAAAGGGTATTAGCTATTACAGCAACAAATAAGGCAAAGATAGTCCTGGCCACAGCAGTTTATCTACCAGGATCAGTGCTTGGTCCAAGAGCATCCACCAGCCATGAAACTGATCCTTCAGAGATAATGCTATCCTGCCAAGGAATGCTGTTGTTGCCTAGCTTTGGGGGCTGCTTGAAGTAGCCAGTATTGAGTGTCACACACAACCCTATGTACTGTCAGTCATTTAATTTATTTTCTGTAGACTTTTAATTCCAAGTGGAGGCACTTGTGGAATTTTCTTTCTCAGATGCCAGTTTGAAAGGTGTGAGAGACTATAGACATTGACTGAAATTCTGAGAGCCCCAACAGAAAAAAAAACAAACCTCATCCAGACTTTAAATGGGGGGGAGAGACTAGACGTTAGATTGAATTCTTTTTTCTATTGTTTGTTACAGAATGGCTGCCTTCATATCATTGACCTGATACTGGAGAACTTCTCCCCCTTGCCCCATTCTTCTGTCTCTCTTTCTTTGTAAAGTTCTTACTGTAAACAGTATAAACGGATGACTTAACCTTCCCCTGAACACTCGGCTGAAATCGGAATTCTTAGATAAGTGGATGGCCTTAAAAAAATAATCAGTAAAAGCCTTCATGTGTATATCTCTGTCAGCTTTGATAAATGACTCCCTCAAGATGCTGGATATTTATGGAATAAGTTCCATTTGCAGCAGGCACTTTTGTTTTGCTCTGTTTGGGTCTTTTAACTAACACATCAGGATCACAGAAAAGGGACAAGTGACGACAGACACCCCTTTCGCTTCCACTCCCATGGCTTTGTTTGGCTTGTTATTCAGTGAGGGCTGAAGTTAAAACATCTACAAGTGCTTTATGGCACAAGCCCTGAAATATGCTATTGAGAGTCTCCATACATTTTCCATCAACAAAGTGTCTTCTGCACTTAGCCTCAAATTCTTTCTCTGTTCCAAGCATCTATCTGAATGTCTGAGCTCATGTAAGAAATAAAAAAGAAAAGCAAATCAGGGATGCCATCAGCATCAGAATGAGAAAGCTTGTAAGTGCTTATCAGCAGGATGGAGGTCAGCAAGATGCAGCTTACCATACTCTTTTGAGTGACCATCACCTCGCCCTGTCCCCAAAGGCCAAAAAGTTTATCTTGGGTCAAGTTAGTGAGATGAAAAATCTACTCAGGATCTTAGATTTACTGTTAAAGAAACTGTCCAAGGTGCTGAAACTATTGGCAAATAGCTCTCAGCACTTTGGAAAGTTCAGAATGTGGCCCAGAGTGAATATACTGCCCTACTGGCATGGCAGCCACCATGTCCCAGTGAGGCTGTCCCCAAGATATTTTGTCGCTTCAAGAAAAAGGGATGGCATCTTTCCCTCGCTGCCACCTCATATACAGACGCCGACTGGACTGGACTGGACTGGACTGATAGTTGTATCTTTCTTGGCAACAGAACTGCATTTTCTAAGACTTATGAGAACAGAAGTATCCCAGGAGATTCAGGTACATGTCCAGGTCACAGTGACACATATAGATTTAGCTTCCAGCACTGAACTAACATTCTCTGCACCTCAGAATGTGCCACCTGAGCCAAGAATCACAGTCTGCCTCATACTTTGATTGTCTTCATCCTGGACCATGGGACGGAGTCATGCACTGAGTAGCATTCCCAGAATTGTGGCACAGTTTATCTAACTATAGAGCAAATTCTCATTAAAGCTGATTTAAAAATTAATTTGATTGTTTAATGGAAAAATTAACATTTTTACTATAACCAAAAGAAATGAACTTACCTTTTAAATAACAATGAAAATGACTAAAAATGGAGAAAAATCTCACCACAACCTATTAAATTAACCCAAAGTATGAGATTAACATTAAGACATTAACACAAATTTATTAGTATCCGTCATGTCTTTGATCATCATTATTAAAATTATAATAAAAGCCTATTGGTCATATATGGAGATGTAGGCCCGAGACAGATGGGCCAAAAGTGCCGTCTTGCCACCAAAACAAGGGTTCCAGAGCGCATGGCAACCGCACGATCCAGCGCATGGCAACCGCACGATACATGTGGGTGGTGGCCTAATGGCGGCCTCCCATCCACATGGGGGCTGCCATCTTTACGTAAGCGATGTGCAGCGTCCACACATCACTGCACATGGCATGCATCGCTAGTGCACCAGTGGCGCACTCATGACGTAACCCAGGCACCGCAAAAAGAACCTGGAAGAACCAGATGCTTTTTACTCCGGAGGGATGTCGCGTGGTTTGACGGCTGCGGCGTCCCTCCAGAGTTAAAACGGGTACTCATTTTGTTCCCATGTAGGGGGGGGGGACCACAAAACCTAAAGGCTAAGAGATTTGGCAAATACTTTTACAACTTTACCCAAGACAAGGACAAGGCTGGAGCCTAGATGGATCAAGGACTCCATCCTGTAACTCAGGGAAAGAGCCTTAGAAAAAAGTAGAATAGTGCACAAAATTCCATATTCATCTTAGATTTTCACCTGTTCCAAGTACTTATAAGCATCTTGATGGCTGATTATTTTTTATTATTTAAATTACTAGTGACATTTTATAAAATTTCAAAACATTTTGTTCTGCAGCAATTTTTGGATTAATTTAACTGACTTAGAAACCATGGTTAGGGTTAGTAAAAGTGTTTTTTTTCCCCAAAATATTTTGCAATTGATAATAGTTTAAACCTGCTAGGTCCAAAACTGGTATCTGTTGTCATTGCTGATCAAGTTTTTATACAAGGCCAATTAACTAAGAAGGTAGAGATGCAACCTGAGAGACAATCTGAGACTCTATAAAATGTGTTTTTGGTGAAGCTCATAATCAGCAAAAACACCTGTTGCTCCAGTGCATTATTATGGGGACTCCAACAGCTGAATTTTATTCCCGCCTTCCTGCAGGTTAGGACTCATGCATTATATAAATCTGCTGATGTAGACATATCATGCTCCCTCTCAGACCGATAACCCATATTTTTATGATGTTTTTCTTCCTCTCCAACATCTACTGGTTGTCAAGTTCTTATCAGTAGCTCACATACGCAACACAACTACATTTCTGAACTGGAATGATATATGTGCTCTAACCTTTTCTGGTTGCCACACATTCCTATTACATTTGTTATTCCTCCCCCTTCCCTTCCTTTTTTTTTGGGGGGGGGGATCTGCTTCTATGCATTTGCCAATCTAGGTTACCTTACCAAAATTAACCAGATATGGAATTTTATTTATTTATTTATTTATTTATTTATTTATTTATTTACTTACTTTGTTCACTCTGTATCCCTGCATCAGGAAAATGAGGTACTTACAGTGTATTTTCCCATCATTTTTCATTCTGAAGTCTCCAGTGTGGAGCCCAAGAATTAAAATACATATACTATGTAATTTTTTAAAAATCAGAGGAAAGGATCTCCCAGTTCCACTGGAACTTCACCACTTGGGCTTCACTCTGCATCCCCTGATTAATTTGTTTTTGTCTATCTATTTCATGCTTAAAGATAAAGCAGAATGAAGGGCACCTCTAGGGCAAAACACATCACATATGTGTTTTTTTGCTCAGTATAGACGATGTTTACCAATATGAGGACTTGCTGACATTTGAAAACACATTGCTGCTTGCCATGCTATGAAGACGACAAATCTCTGCCAGGGCTACAGCCAACCTTGTAATTTATCAGTGATAGTTACAAATTGGGACAGTATCTGGGAACTAAAGGAAGAGAAGCATGGAAAATAGTTAGAAAATGCCTTCTCGCAGTTGAAGAAGCAACTGCACTATCAAGACAAACAACTTCTTTTTCTTAATAATCAACACACTGCACTTAATTCATTTGTCTCATGGAGCCCAAAGGATCTCATAAATGAAGTTCCTCTCCTTCATTTTCTCTATCAGGATTTGGGACTTCAAAGCCTTTTATTCCAGATAAATCAAGGTATCATTTCCCTGCCCTTTGAAGGGTAGTCTGAGGAATTTTAGCATCTTGCAGCTTTCTTTTGTAGGCAGCTTCACATATTTTCTTCCCTTGGAATAACTTCGTATCCTCAAACAGCGAGCCAG
>NW_024804439.1:0-3140 GCF_019175285.1 Sceloporus undulatus
CTCCAAGGGTCCCCCCTGCCCTCTTTTCTCATAATAACCTCCCAAGTACCTGGGCCCCAAGGACCCCCCGAAGGAGGGGGCAGGGAAGGAAAGAGGGAGAGGGAGAGGATTCTTTTGGGGGGGGGGAGAGGGGTTTCCTTCCTTCTTATAACCCCCCCCCACCGCCCCCCCCCCCCGAAGACGCTCCAGCCATTCCTCTGAATGAACGAGAGCTCTCCCCACTTCCCCCTCACTCAGAACAGACTGTGAGGGCAGCAATGGCTTCAGGGGCTGAGACTATGCATGCATAGATGCCCCCAAACGCTCCTCCTCAGCATGCGCAGGATTGCCGAGCCTAGACGCTCCTGCTTATTCCGCTGGGGGCCTTTACAGAAAAGGAAGGTATGCACCGGGGGTTCAGCAGCCTCCCCTTCCTTCCCTCATTTCTTCCTTTGAGGAAACCGCAATGGAGCCCAAGGTGCAGAGCTGGATTCAGGAGGGAAAGGCAGGAAAGGAAGGCTCTGCTTTGGAAGTATAGCTCTCTCTGTGTATACTGTATATTTGTGTGTGTGTTTGCCTCTGCTGTTCTTATGGCTGGGAATGGAGCTGAGGACTGAGGAGAGAAGAAAGGGTCAGATTGGGGCAAATTCCGAACTTCTGTGTATCAAAGAGTCCAATGTGTTGAAAAAGCAAAGATCTTTATTGAGAACAAAAAGAAATTCAGTGTTTAAGCCAGAACTGCCCACGCCAATCCAAACAAAGCATCAAAATCCCCAAACCTAAAACTCCACCCTCTTCCAAACCTAGCCCCCACCTCCAATTCCCACAGTCTATGCCCCACAGGTAACAAGGACTCTTTGCCATTGCCACAAACTAGACCTTTCTCTTAATACCGGCCTCCAACTTTCTTCAGCCAACATCCCAAACATTACAAAAGCTATCATTCCCAACAAATCCCAGCCCCCCATCTACCTAACCTATATCACGACCCACAATCCCCAGCCAAATTTACAACCCAAAGCAATAATCTGTACTATTAGTAATTAAAACCTCAACTTAACAAAATACAACCTTAAAACATAAACAGACATATGGACAGACAAATCTCAGAAACAAAATCACAAGGGGCTCTTCTTTGCACTGCTGGATTGAAAATATGCTTTATGTATTCGATGACAAATATAATGTTAGTTCACTACTGGGATTTGTGTGGCTTCTCTCCTGTGTGGACTCTCTGATGTTTCACTAGGACTGACCTCCAAGAAAAACATTTCCCACAATGCTGGCATTTGTATGGCTTCTCTCCTGTGTGGACTCTTTGATGTTTCACTAGGTTTGACGTCTGAGAAAAACCTTTCCCACAATGCTGGCATTTATATGGCTTTTCTCCAGTGTGGAATCTCTGATGTTTCACTAGGTTTGACGTCTCAGAAAAACATTTCCCACAATGCTGGCATTTGTATGGCTTCTCTCCTGTGTGGACTCTCTGATGTGTCACTAGGTTTGACGTCTGAGAAAAACCTTTCCCACAATGCTGGCATTTGTATGGCTTTTCTCCAGTGTGGAATCTCTGATGTTTCACTAGGTTTGACGTCTGAGAAAAACCTTTCCCACAATGCTGGCATTTGAATGGCTTCTCTCCTGTGTGGACTCTTTGATGTCTTACTAGGTCTGACATTGAAGAAAAACATTTCCCACAATGCTGGCATTTGAATGGCTTCTCTCCTGTGTGGACCCTCCGATGCATGGCAAGGAATGACTTGTAAGCAAACCGTTTCCCACAATGCTGGCATTTATGTGACATCTTTCCTGTGTGGATTCTCTCATGATTAAAATGTTCTTCTGTAAAGAAGGACAGTGACAGATAAGACTGAAAATCAGATTTAAGAGAGGAGGGTGTTACCCCATGATTTAGCCCTCATTAACCCCTCCTTATTTGAGATTATATTAATAAAGTTGCTGTGAGTAACCTAATCATGGCCTTGTTGCTTATGAACTAAATCCATTGAACAGTTGTATCCTTACTCATAGGAGCTAGCAAAGAAGAGACCGTATGCGGACTGCCTTGAGGGAATCAGTGGAAGCAGATAGTCAAATATTCCATGAAACATGTGCAAAAATACTTTGATTGACAGGTGGCATAACATCCTGTGAGACTGCCATAGAGTCCTTAGTCAGAGCCCATGGCATGATGCAAGCTAACTGCAGAGGTCACTTCATGCTGTTTGGCACCAGGATATGACTCACAACCAATACAGTACGCAGCTCATATGGGGATTGGTATGGATTGGATTGGAGTTGTGAGTACAAGAAAAGGTGAAATTGATGGAAGTCAGAGAGGAGAGCTTGCAAATATTTGTATTATTTTGTAGCTCAAGATAGAGAACCTCCAAGGATTTCGATGAAATCAACTGTGTTTGTGACTTATTTTTAGTGTGTAAAAGAGGTCAGTGCATTGCCAATATCTATATCTCTGGATATTTAGTTCTGTACTCTGCCATGTTATTTTTGAGCTGCATCTGGGTGCATCACCCTCAGATTATAGTGTACATTGTCTTGTGAACACGACTGAATTTCAGAGCCAACAAGGTCCTGAGATGCGGTTTGCTAATCCCTTTTGTCTGAGGTATTTGAATGAAAAACCCATTGCATTCAATTCCGTTTCACACCATTCTTCCCCCACACAGGAAATATTCTAAAGTGATATAAACCTTTCTGTACCCTCAGTTTCTGCCCCCAAGCACCAATTTCCGTCTAAATATCAGCCCCGACTTGCTATTCTTCGGTGTCAGTCCAGTTACAGACAGACACTCTGTTTGTTTTCATGGCTAAGCACCTCAATGCACTCACTAACCTCAATTGTTGCGGGAACTACTGAACTCTTCCCATTCCAAATCCTCAGCAATTGGAATAAAGATCTGGATAGGTAACATATCATGATTATCAAAGACTTACATCTATTCACCACTCCTGTCTTAGTTACCTAGTTCTTTTGTGTGTGCATGAACACTTATATGTATGTGTCCATGTGTTTTGCTTTCCCCCTAAATAAAACACAAAAACCTATTTCAAATCCTTCTGAAGATCTGTTTGATTCAGGACCTGCTATAGCTGGGCAGGATCCAGAGGTCACTATTGCCCCAGTAAAACTATTTCGTTCT
>NW_024804439.1:3240-5394 GCF_019175285.1 Sceloporus undulatus
GTTACCTAGTTCTTTTGTGTGTGCATGAACACTTATATGTATGTGTCCATGTGTTTTGCTTTCCCCCCCTAAATAAAACACAAAAACCTATTTCAAATCCTTCTGAAGATCTGTTTGATTCAGGACCTGCTATAGCTGGGCAGGATCCAGAGGTCACTATTGCCCCAGTAAAACTATTTCGTTCTATTGAGCTAAGTACCAAATTCCGCTAAAAGCATAGCACTTGTGGGTATCCTCCTCAGACTCCAGCATTTTGGGTAACAAAGGACCTTTTGAATCAACCATGGAGCTAAAGAAGCTCAGGTAAGAAAAGAAATATTAGACAAAATCAGGTTTTGTGTTCCCCTTTCTTCCCTTCATAGTTATTACTCATAATTGCTAAATGAACCCATAAATATGTCTGAAAACAAGGATTTGAGCTGGTTCTGAGAAGTTCACTCAAACCAGTTCTTAAAATCTGTCCGGTTGGTGGCTGCCTCCCAATCCCCAAGGCCCCTCTCCTGGCCCTTCCCAGAGGTCCCTTCCTCTCCACACAGAGCTAGGCGATCCTGGCTTTGCTCCTGCCTTCCCCTCCTGGATCCCAGAGGTTTGATCCCCTTCCTTTTCTCCCTCTGCTCTCCAACCATCTGCATTGCTATAACATCTCACCTTCAGGATCTCTTCCCTCCCTTTTGATTTTTCACATTCCCTCCATCTCTCTATCACAGACACACATCCACAGAGTGTGTGTGAGGCACAAAAAGGACACTTTGAGATTCATTTCTTGAGAAAGGCAGGGCAATCAATATACAACTAATGCATGAGGAAAGGCAGAACAAGGGGTCTGGGACCTGGTTACAGATATTAGTGAAGGTCAAGTACGAGGGATGAGCCTTAAAACAACCTTAAGGCATCTCTAAGAAAGGGATGGACTACTGTTGAGAAGTGGGGTGATCATATTGGACACCAGGGGACCTCAGAGGCAGTCCCACATTGTGTCACCTAAAAATATGGCATAAAGTTTTGCCCCTCAATATCCCACACCATCCCTTTCGAGAAGTGGAGACCATTTTGACACTGTTGGGCCCTCTCTGAGCCATTGCAGGGCCCAGGGAGGCCTTTTCCCCACGAAGCTTCTCCAGAGCCTCAAAAGGTTGGAAGAGGGGCCACAAAAGCCAGGAAACTTGCTCAGGAATGGGCTGAGGACCATTTAGGGGCAAAAAGCATTAATCTCCATGGCTCCTTCCCACAAAATTCCAGAATTGGCAGTTTAGAATTGGATATTTACAATCCTTACAAAGTGGATCTTCCGTGCCCTTTTCTCTGCTAAAACTAGAAATTCCAAGATTCCACAGGAAGTTGTTATGACAGTTAAATTACGTGAGAAAGGGGACTAGGAATCGTAGTCGAGCACAAGTTGAACATGTGTCAACAGTGTGACGCAGCAGCTAAAAAGGCCAATGTGATCCTAGGCTGCATCAAAATGAGTATAGTTTCTAGATCAAGGGAAGTAAAAGTGTCACTCTATTCTGTTTTTGTCAGGACTCACTTGTAATAACTCTGTGTTATTATTCTGGGCACAATAATTCAAACAGATATTGAGAAGCTGGAGCATGTCCAGAGGAGGGAAACCAAAATGGTAATGGTCTGGAAACCATGCTCTCTGAGGAATGACTTAGGGAGCTGGGTATGTTTGGCTTGAGGAAGAGATGGTTAAGAGTGGATGGTCCTTGTGGTCTGTTTCAACTCTTTGATTCTATAATTCTAAAGTGGAATCATAGCGCTCTGGCAGTAAATTATGAAAGGGCCCTCAGTCTTCACAGGAAGGGCAATGGAGTCAGGTTCCTTACCCACAGAGGCCACATTCTCATAATTCTCCATCATCACAGAACTGTACATAAGTTTCTGCTTCTTCGTCAACATTTTCCATTCCTCTTCGGTGAAATATACCGCCACATCTGCAAAGGTCACCTGCAACAGAAAATAGCCCTCATCCAGAGAGTGACTAAACAAAAGGGGAGGAAAGCACATGGTGCATCCAAATATTATTTGATCACTTCAGAATTCAGTCCAGGAAATAAACTTTAAATTCTGCAAGACAGCAAAAAGCTCCATCCTTTGAGATCCTGTTTGTCTCGAATACTTTCAATATATAATATGATAAACAATATAATT
>NW_024804440.1:0-3681 GCF_019175285.1 Sceloporus undulatus
GTTCAGGACGGATGGGAGTTTCTCAAAAGAGAGATACTGAAGGCACAATTTACTGGGCACCACAATTCAGAAAGGACATTGAGAAACTGGAGCGTGTCCAAAGGAGGGCGACAAAAATGGTGAAGGGTCTGGAAACCATGCCCTATGAGGAACGACTTAGGGAGCTGGGGATGTTTAGCCTGGAGAAAAGAAGGTTAAGAAGCGATATGATAGCCCTGTTTAAATATTTGAAAGGATGTCATGTTGAAGAGGGAGCAAGCTTGTTTTCTGCTGCTCCAGAGAACAGGACCCGGAGCAATGGATGCAAGCTACAGGAAAAGAGATTCCACCTGAACATTAGGAGGAACTTCCTGACAGTAAGGGCTGTTCGACAGTGGAATGCACTCCCTCGGAGGGTGATAGAGCCTCCTTCCTTGGAGGTCTTTAAACAGAGGCTGGATGGCCATCTGTCAGGGATGCTTTGATTTGGATTTCCTGCATGGCAGGGGGTTGGACTGGATGGCCCTAGTGGTCTCTTCCAACTCTACGATTCTATGATTCTATGATTCTATGATTCTCCTCTCTCTGGCCGGACTGCCCCTTCACATTTGTACATGCCACCTGAAGAACCATGATGTTGGGAACCTTCTGTTTTCCCCATGAGTGTGTTGTTCCTACCCTCAGCTCACCCCAGCACATCATAGTATATAGAAATAAAGAGGAGACCAAGGCTGTAAGGCTCAGGCCCTCCCAGCATGGCTCTTAAAGACACATTCTCTTTTTCCAAACAGTGCTACTGCTCTTGGTATCTCTATGCTAATAGAAGCCAGTGACCCAGAGACCTGCTGACACTGACGTTTTTTGTTGCACAGGACAAAGCATTGATAACAAACAGCAAAATGAGTAGCTAATCCCCTCAGTTGGACATGGAAAGCTAGTTCTTTTGAGAGTCTCAATGGGATGCATGGCATGTAACAGCTCAGCAGTTCCATCTGCCTGATTATTAATTAGACATAGCCAATAAATATGGATATATGTGGTCAGAAAATGTTTTTGGAAGGATGAAACGGTTCATTGCTAGCTAAATTTGTGCTTCCCACCCCTGCTTTGAATTGCGGAATCATAGAGTTGGAAAATACCACAACAGCCATCAAGTCCAACCCCCTGCCATGCAGGAACTCACAATCAAAACACCCCTGACAGATGGCCATTCAGCCATTGTTTAAAAACCTCCAAAGAAGGAGACTCCACCACACTCCAAGGGAGTGTGTTCCACTGTCAAACAGCTCTTACTGTCAGGAGGTTCCTCCTAATGTTAAGGTGGAATCTCTTTTCCTGTAGCTTGCATCCATTGTTCTTGGTCCTGTTCTCTGGAACAGCAGAAAACAAACTTGGTCCATCCTTAATGTTACATCCCTTCAAATACTTTAACAGGGCTATCATATCACTTATTAACCATCTCTTCTCAAGGCTAAACATACCCAGCTCCCTAAGTCGTTCCTCATCGTGCATGGTTTCCACACCTTTCACCATTTTAGTTGCTCTTCTCTGGACAGAATACTTACTTGAAGTTTATAAGTTTGGTTATAACCCCATTTGATGACAGAGAAAGAGCTCTGTCTGTAGTAATACTTTAAATACACATACAAGTGGGTTTCCTCCCCCCGCCCCCCCCCCCCCCGCCAACCCATTTATATAACTGAAGTGGCTCTAACAGCCTATGGCACCTTTGGAAATTTGTGGCTTATACAGTGTTGTCCCAGAAAACCTGGAAAATCCTGGATTGAAGGGACTACTGGCTGGGCCAGTTGAAGCAGCAAATCCTGGATTTCTCCTTCATCACAGGCCACTGGGTATGTTAAAATGTGGCAGTGGCAATGAAGTAGGAAACTGTGCAAGAAGACTGGCACAGGCATAGCATTGCTACTTTATTCTTCCATTCTCTCCCCTCTTCCTTTCACAGACCCAGAACACTGAAAAGGAAAGAATGCAAACAGAGATGGCCTTGTGTTGGCTGCTTGAGCCTAAGCAGCATGGTGGGACTTTGCTTCCTTTAGAGAATTAAGGGAGTCTCTTCATTTCTAGGGCCTGTTACAGACTGCCAAAATAAAGCTTCTTCGGGCTCTTTGGAGGTATGCTATTTAAATGATGCATGGGTCCTAAGAGTCCGGAGGTCACGCCAAAGCCACACTCCATTCCTAAGCACTGGAGTGCAGCTTTGGTGCAGCTTCCGGATTCTTAGGATGCATGCATCATTTAAATAGCATACCTCCAAAGCAGGGGTAGGCAACCTTTTTGAGCCGGGGGCTGGGTTGCTGTCCCTCAGACAACTGGGGGGCCGAAGCCAAAAAATAAATAATTTAATAATTTAATAAAAACATTATTTAAATAAATAAACCAGGACAAATGTAGGACAACATTTTCAAATGGAGGACACTTTTAAAAAATGGAGGAAACACAAAGAATTTGCTGATTTTTAAAAAAATGTTAATATAAATGCATGTTTCGGAGGTTTCTATAGACAATTGCCCCCATTGCCCGCTGCTTGCCCCCCTTGCCTGCTGCTTGCCCCCCCTTGCCCGCCTCCTCCTGATAGGCCAAAGGCCCCACGCCCTCACGTGAGAGGCCAAAGGCTCCGGCGGCAATTGGCGGCAGGACCGGGCTGGAGCCGGTCCCAAGGCCTTACCGGGCCGCATCCGGCCCGCGGGCCGCAGGTTGCCTACCCCTGCTCCAAAAAGACCTGAAGCAGCTTTATTTTGGCAGTCTGTAACAGGCCTTGGGCTTGTTGGAAGCCTGGCTCTCTTCACACCAAGGGAGGAGAAAAGGGAAAAAAAAATAGAGCTCTTAGCTTGGTACTTTTGTACTGAGGTTGAAACATAATTGTAGAAAAAGTGCCATGATTAATGTGTTGAATTTGTATAATCAGAATGTAAATTAATAATATTCAGAATTATAAGAATTTGCATAATATGCAAAATAGATGCCCGGATATAAGGGGCAGAAATATGGCAACCCAAGGTTTACAGCAACTTGAGCGAAGATTTAGACTTGGGTTGTGGCTAGCAGGCATTGCATTACATGCCCTTCTCTTGTCCCCCCATTCCATATGCTGCAGCTGTGATGTTGTGGACTTTTTGAAGGGTGTGGGGTGGGGTGGGAATGTTGTTGCATTTGTTAGAGAAACTAAGAGAAGGGTCTGTCAGCCACTTCATCTTTGCATAGTTCTGGTTCTTAGCTAGTTGACTAAAGGTTCTGGGAGCTGCAGTGCAAAAATATAACTTCTTCAAGCTCTGGTTCTGGATTGTGCCTTATCTTGCAATTATATGTCAAACATCACCTGGGAAGCATGGGTGGATAAAGAGTGGCTCAGCAATGGATAATTCCAGGTGAGATTCAGAAGGCAGGCTAAGAAATGGTTAAGATGTATTATAAAATCAAAGGGCAGTGTATAGAAACACTTAATTTAAAACAATTTAGAAACTATTTAGATTTTGCACACTGGATGTCTATTTGTCAATAGGCAACCACAGGCTATATCAGACTTGCTGACCTTCTCCTGATCCCATTGCCACAACTGCTTTATTACAGGCTTTCTGTCTTGGAGTGTTACAGTGCTCTCTGCCATCATGTGAATATAGACAGTGCCCAATTATTATTATTATTATTATTATTATTATTATTATTATTATTATTATTATTATT
>NW_024804440.1:3691-5392 GCF_019175285.1 Sceloporus undulatus
CCATGTTATGTGAGAAAATATAATAATGATTGTGAGTTATGATGTCATGTTTGCTTAAATGCATGGGGCGTTTTCTTCCATCAAGCATTCAGTTATGGTTTCACAGGCTGCATCTGCACTGCAGAAATAATCCAGTTTGACACTACATGAACTGCCATGGCTTAGTGCTATGGAATTATGGGAACTGTAATTTTATGAGACCTCTAACCTTCTCTGTCAGAGTGGTTTGGTACCACAACAAACTATCATTCCAAAAATTCCATAACATTGAGCCATGGTTGTTAAAGTGCTGTCAGACTTCATCATTTCTGCAGTGCAGATGTAGCCAGTTACAACCAGGAGATTTGCTCTGACATTTGAAAACTTCTGATTTAGTAAGAAGTGTGACACTGTGACCTCTTACTCCTTCCCTGCTTTTTTCCTGTGTGCTGCCTTCTGCAATTGCTATAGTGAGCAGAATTCTAAGTGTGTCACACAGTAGGGTGACAGAAGAACTGGGGCATGAGAAATTCTAGTGCAGGGTTAGGGAAAAACAACAGGGATTCTATCTAATAGCAGCCCCAATGCGGGTTTAGATCTAACACATTACAAGTAATGTACTGAAGTTACCTATAACACATTACTTTTGGGGAGAGGAGAGTCACATGAGGAGGAGGAAAATATTATTTTTGCAATATAATATAATATAATGATAGGTAATGTTACTTTTTCTGTGTATGTAACAAGTAACATCTATTTATTGTTCTGGAATGTTTTTTGAGGTCATTTTGAGGAATGTTTTTAAGTGTAAAAATTAAAATTAAGTTTTAAAAATAACACACCAGCAAGTGTATAATATGATGAATAATATCTTTCATCTGAAAAAAAATTACAACCAATCTGCTGTTTTTTTAAAACATTCCAAGGTGTGGTTCAATCAACATGGCAAATGATCAGCGATTGTGAGATTGCGTCAGTGGTCAGATCTCATTGTCCAGTAACATTTGTGGCCTTTCACAATATACAGTTATGGCATCATGATGCCACTTTAACTGTCATGGTTCCACTTTTCCCACTTATGTGTGGTTTTAAAGGTATAGCATACAACTCCAGATTTTGATCTGCTAAACCTATACACAATTTCATAAATACCATTAATATATTTTGGTTTCTCTTCAGATTGTATGGTGTTAGTAATCTGCATTTTAAGGACCAAGTGTTTGTAAAGTGGGGTTGGGTGGGGTAATGTTCTATTCTGAAGTGTGTTCCAGTCATGATACGTATTAAGTACTATAATTCCTTTTTACTGTTATTATTATAACTGAACTTCACACATAGATGCATACTTATATTGTATGTAAATAAACATGATGGTGTCTTGCTAATGATTGTGCCGAGAAGGTACAGACGTAGTAAGTAGGAGACAGCAACCAGCAGTGCTGGAGGCAGAGGCAGTGGAAACGACACATCTTCCACCTTAGCTGTTTTTAAATATCTTGAGCCAAGTTTCTTTCTTCAAAAATGTGGGACTCAAAAGAAATAGCTGTTGTTGTTTTCCTTTCATTTCCTAACACACAATTTCTGTACTCATCTCCATACATTTTCTCTCCTGTTTCCCTTTCCCTAACTGTCATCAGGGGCTTTTTTGCAATGCTCTGTAGTACTGATGGTTAATAAAGAAAGAAACTGGGAGGTGATACCCTAAACGAAGAAACAAATGGA
>NW_024804441.1:0-5392 GCF_019175285.1 Sceloporus undulatus
CAGATGTAGTCAATTCCTTCCTTTTTAAGTTCTTCTAACAATTTCATTTTAAGCTCTTTATTTGAACTTAAGATGATATCTTGATGTCTAATCCATTCCCCCCTGATTTGTTGGCTATATTTAAATAATGCCTCATGTGGAGAGGCCCATAGTGCAGTCATAGGGCAGATTATTTTCTTACATTTTTTCCATACTTTCATTAATGAGCACCCAATATAATGGTTGTTGAACTCTTTGTTTGCTTTTTCTTTATTATAAAATAAGTGTGCCAATCAGATCTTAAATTAACCCTTTCTAGGTTTAAAACCTCTTTGTCCTTTAGCTGTAAGGACAGGTTGCTTACCTGTAACAGTATTTCTTCGAGTGGTCATCTGCGAATACATACAAATGGGTTTCACTGCGCCTGCGCAGTGCTGCGCAAAAACTTCTAGAATCACTGGGCAAAGTTCACTTTGCAACATTTAGAAACTTTTTGGTGGTAACTCTGTCCACCCGTTATAAGGCCCCTGCCTTCCCGCTCTTTTCCCCAGTTCCGCAATTTTTCTGCCAAGCAGGCGAAAGAAAGAGCCAATGAGAGCAGGACACTGAGGGGATGGACGGGTGGGATTTGTATGTATTCGCAGATGACCACTCGAAGAAATACTGTTACAGGTAAGCAACCTGTCCTTCTTCTTCGTGGTCTCTGCGAATCATACAAATGGGTTTAGACTGACAAGCTTAGGTTAGCGGCGGAGGGAGTGTCCTGAAACCAGAGGTATGGTCAACCAAAGGTATATTTATTGTAAGCATAAAACCTTGAACCATGAAAACGAGTCAGTCTTGTTTGTGCACAAACAACTAAATAGCAAAAGCATTGCAAAACCTGAGAGGGGAACATAAGGTCATGCAAGACCAGCCCCTAGGCAATTTGTGCAAACCAACATTCAACGCGAATGAACCCTAACATTCAGCCAGAATGCAAGAAAAACAGTGCATAGCATATATAACTTGTAACAACATCAGTCGCGCAGTTAGTGCAAACCTGAGACCAACACAGCCCTCCCAAAAACTGCGTCTCGGATGGCTCTGGTGTCCAACCTGTAATGCTTAATAAAAGTCAGAGGTTGGGACCAGACAGCAGCCTTGCAGACATCCTCCAAGGGAATCCCCGACAGGAATGCAGAGGATGCTGACATTGCCCTTGTAGAATGAGACCAAACCCTGACAGGAAGAGGTTTGCCCAACAGTTCGTAGCAGAGGTGGATGGTACCAGCCACCCATTTGGAGAACCTCTGTACCGACACAGGCAACCCCTTTTTTGGTTCCGAGTAGCACTGGAAAAGTCTCTCGGACCGACTGGAGGCAGAAGTCCTGTCCAAATAAAACGCCAGCGCTCTCCTGACATCAAGGGAGTGTAGGCTATGCTCCGCATCCGAAGTCGGGGTGGATGCTAGAGTAGGCAACACAATGTCCTAGCACATATGAAAGGCAAACACAACCTTAGGCAGGAAAGTAATGTCTGTCCTAAGAACCACCTTGTCCTTGTGAAACCTTAGGAAAGGCTGGTCCCTCCGCAAGGCACAGAGTTCGCCCGCACAGCGGCCAGAGGTGATGGCCACCAGGAAAGCAGTTTTCCAAGTCAGAAGTCTCAAGTCCGCTGTGGCCGTCGGTTCAAAGGTCTTGGATTGGAGCGCGGCCAGCACCGCCTCCAAGCTCCAAGCCGGGGCCGGTACCGACACAGGAGGATGCAAGTTGGCACACCCCTTAAGGAACCTCTTCACCAAGGGATCCCTGAAAAAGGAGGCCCTCCCCCCGAATTGGTACTTGGAGCAAATGGCATATAAATAACACTTGATGGACGCGAGGGATAGCCCCTCATCCAAAAGTGCCATCAAAAACTCCAGCACCACTGAGGTGGACACCTGAGCAGGAGACAAGCCCTTCTGTTTGAGGAAGCTGTTAAGCCTCCTCCACTTCAGGGCATAGGAGCGCTGGGTCAAAGGCTTCCTCGCAGCCAGGATCACCGTCCTCACTGCATCTGGCAGGGCGGCTAGGGCTGTATCATCCAGGCCATCAGCGGTAGGCTCTCGATGTCCGGGTGGAGGATCCATCCGTCCTGGATTGATAGCAGGTCCGGACGGAAGTCAAGGCGCAGGAAGCATCTCCTGGAAAGGTGGAGAAGGGATGCGAACCACGGCTGTCTCGGCCACCACGGGGTGATCAGGATCACGTGCGACCGGTCTGTTGTCATCTTGGACACCACCCTGATGATGAGAGGGAAGGGAGGAAAGGCGTAGAGCAGCTCTCCCGTCCAAAGGAAGGCGAACGCGTCTCCGAGGGAACCGTCCATTCGCTTCCTGGAGCAGAACTGGGCACAGTGGCTGTTCCATTTGGTCATGAAGAGATCGATGTGGGGGGTTCTCCACTGACCGAATAGGTAGCTGACCGTCTCCGGATGGAGCCTCCATTCATGGCACACCGACGGAGATCTGCTGAGGCGATCTGCCAACTCGTTGTCCTCTCCGGGAAGATGAATCGCCTGGAGGAGCACCTGTCTCTGGATGCACCAGTTCCAGATGTGGAGAGTGAGGTCGAGCAGGGTCCTGGATCTGGTGCCTCCCTGCTTGTTGATGTAATACATCATGGTGGTGTTGTCTGTCCTCAGGAGAACTATCTTGCCTGTGACAGCGAATTCGAATGACCTCAGTGCCTTCTCGACTGCCAGCATCTCCAGAGCATTGATGTGGAGAAGCTTGTCTCGAGGGGACCATTTGTCCTTGACAACTAAGTCGAGCAGGTGGGCGCCCCAGCCCTCCAGGGAAGCATCAGTTGTCAAAGTCAATTGGGGCTGAGGTTGATGGAAGAGCATCCCCGTGCAGACGTTGTGGGAGTCCAGCCACCATCTCAGGGAAGCAGCTACCGGTCTTGGTACCGTGAGTCACTTGGACGGAGGGTCTTCCATCGGGAAGAAGACCGAGCGGAACCAAGACCGGAGAGGTCGAAGACAGAGTCTTGCCCACGGCGTGACGAACGTTGTTGATGCCATATGGCCTAAGGCGACTTGGATGTCTCTGGCCCTCACCCTTCTGTGCGCGATGCAAGGTCTCAGTGATGCTGTTAACGCCTGGAAATGATCCGGAGGGAGAAAGGCGGAGCATCTTTCGGAGTCGATGATGGCCCCGATGAACTTGGCCTGTGTGGTCGGCGTGAAGTGGGACTTGTCCTGGTTGACGACCAACCCAAGAGAGTCCAGAAGGCGCAAGGCAAATGAGACTGCCTCCTGCAATTCTTGTTGGGACTCGGCAGCAAACAACCAGTCATCTGTCAGGGATGATGGGAGTTGTAGCTCTTCACCTCTGGCTTGAACTCACCACCTGGTTGTGCACCGCGCTGACCAGTTTTGGCCAGTGGTTATAGCTTAGCAAGAGTTACAGAGAATAGGCTGAAGACCCCGACAAACTCTCCAAGCCTTCTCACTCTTGCTTCCACAGAAGTCTTCACCCTTCTTCAGGATCCAGCTGGTTCTTGTAGCTTCACCCAAGACACCAGACAACTCAGTAGTCTTATATAAAAGATCTACAGTGGTACCTCGGGATACGAAATACCCAGGTTACGAAATTTTCGGGATACGAAAAAATCCCATAGGGAATTATTGTTCCGGGTTACGAATGTTTTTTCGGGTTACGAAAAAACTTTTGGTGCTTTTTTCGGCTTTTTCGCACGGAATCGCGGCTTTTCCCCATTAGCGCCTATGGCAATTCGGCTTACGAAGGCTTTTCGGGTTACGAAAGCGGCCGCGGAACGAATTACTTTCGTAACCCGAGGCACCACTGTACTTTATTCTACTATATACAGCTCCAAAACTATCCAATACAACAATACTCTACTCCTCACTATCCACTACTACTACCCACTACTACCCACAAAATACATTGGGATGTATAGTCATTATTATAGTCAATGCATGGTACCACCCACTGTTGTCTGTTTCCACCCAGTAGGCGTGTACATCATTCTCATTGGTTCTCTTGGTTCATCCTACAATTAATGATTTCATCATCTCAGCCTTGACCACTTAACAATTGTCAGGTGTGTCCAATTATCCACTTTACATTTCTTGCCCTTGGCATTCAGGACTTGTTAATTGTATTACCATTTACACCTGTGTGGTTCTCAATTGGCTTCTGCTGAGTCACTCTGACTCTCACATACATGTTTTATTTCATTTACTGTATAGCCCATGTTGCTTTTTCCTTGACATCATCCAGGTAAGGGAAGACTATGAATCCCTTCTGATGGAGATAAGCCACCACCGGTACCATGCACTTCGTGAAGACTCTCGGAGCTGTGACCAGGCCGAAGGGGAGCACAGTGTAGTGATACGTGGTGGAGCCGACGGCGAACGCGAGGAATCTCCGGTGGGACTCCCGAATCCCGATGTGGAAATAGGTGTCCTTCAGGTCGACCGTTGCGAACCAGAGGCCCTGGTGAAGCAGAGGAAGAATGGAAGCCAGGTTTACCATTCGGAAACGCTGGTATTCAAGGTACAAGTTCAAGTCTCTCAAGTCCAGGATGGGCCTGATGCCTCCATCCGCTTTCGGTACCATAAAGTACCTGGAGAAGAAAGCCCTCGAAGATAGATCGGGCAGTAAAGGGGAGATTGCCCCCTTGTTAAGCAGAGTGCGCACTTCATCGAGAAGGGTGTCTGAGGGGGTAGACATAAAGGCTCCAGTCTTGGGGAGCTCTTGGAACTCGAGGGCATAACCCCTACGGACGATGTTCAGCACCCATGAGTCCGTTGTGATTGAGGCCCAGGTGGCAGCAAAAGGCCTCAGTATGTCCAGAAAAAATGGGGGAAAGGAGACAAAGCATGCTGGACCCCATCAGTCCCTCTTCTTACCTTGGTCGTTTTCCTGCCGGCGAGGTTTCCGGTGCCGGGTGGAGAAATTCTGATGGCTAGAGGAGGAGGACAATTGAGAAGGGTGCCTGGATCGCTGGGAGCTCTGTTGTTGGAATTGGCGGTCTTGTCCAAATGGTCTGTAGGACTGACCTTGGGACTGCCAGGGGCACTGCTTCTTGCGAAACGGGGCTGACACCGAAGAAGACATGCCGTGTTTCCTTAAAGCCACCTTCATTTTAAACTTTCGGTTGAGCCGGTCGTCGGTGTTAAAGAGTCCCGACTCATCCAGGGGTATCTCCTCAATGGCCAACTTGACTCCAGGGGTAAGATCTGTACCCCGCAGCCACGCGTGTCAACGGAGCGCCATCGACGCCGACATCGCCCTACCAACAAGTCCGTGATGTTTTGAGATGCCGTGATGAGCCATCCCCCTATGGAGTGGGCCTCATCTTTGACCTCGACCAGTTTCCTCTGGACGTCGTCGGGAACGTCAGGGATCAGAGGGGAGATGGT
>NW_024804442.1:0-5392 GCF_019175285.1 Sceloporus undulatus
TTAAGATAAGAGGGGAGAAAGGAAGAACTTAGAGTTTAGCAAGTCTCAATCATTCCAGATCTGAATCAGATTCAAAGTAATTGCACAACCCTAACAGCCATTGCCTCTAGCTGTCCCTATGTCTTTCCACAACTCTAATGGGTATTCCATTTCCCAAGGCTGAAAAGAGATTTCATGCTATTAAGGACCATTGTTAGATCCCAAACCATCTGTCAAGTTTGTCAGACAAAACTTATTCATTCCAGCAGGGACACACAAATGCATAACAATATGTATTATAGGCGTTTTTCATTTATTAGTCATTTTGTATTTGTTATTTTGCATAACTTATTTCATGTAATAAAAGCCTTTCTACAGTATTTATCTTTTTCTTTTGTAGGGAAACACGAGGGAAGACTCAACTGAGTTCCAGTAGTGTTGGCTAGCTATTTTCCCACTTTATTTTTGTTTACAGGACAACCTGGTGCCTGCAAAATGGGCAGAAGGATGTGAAGAAAAATCAGATCTGTGAATAATGAGAAATTTCTGTAGCTTATTTTTTTCCCCAAAGTAAAAACAAAGAGTATTTGGCAAACACAAACATGTTATGCTTTTGCTGTTACATACCTGCAAGGCAGGCCAGCAGTTAACCTTGCATGTTCAAAGGAATGAAAGAGCAACACTCAGGCAGCTGATCCATTCTGTCAAAATGCCAGATGGTTATAAGTCTTTGCTTCTGTCTGCTAATAAAACTTGCTGCAAGGCCCCCCTCTCTTTCCCCCCCCCCCCCCCGTCTCTATCTCTTTCTCTTACTTGCCCTCACAAGCTGATTTTACTGTCACATTCATATTTTTTGTGTTCTTATTTGGTTAAAAAATAATCTATTATTGAAAGAGGAAAGTATTCAGATTATCTAAAATGTTTAAGAACTATTTTTATTTTCAAAAATATATATGTGATTTGAATCTCCAAATCTGTAGTAACAAGGCTTGTGTTTGTGTTTGGAGCAATTTTTGAGACAATCCAACACAGAGACAAGACAATAAGCACATTGTAATAATCACATTTAACATTGTGTTTAGTGTTGGCCAAAATGTAAGAAGTGTGATGAATACTCTCAAGCACTCTATGCTGCTAATACTGCTAAGCAGTACTACAATGCACCCTATGCACTGCTGTCATTGAAGATAGTTTGAAGGCTTCAGCTGATGCAGGATGCAATTGCTTGCCTGCATGTTTGGACAGGAGATTGGTGCCTCCAACAGCATTTTTGGGCCCTTTACATTGGGTGCCAGTGCATTTCTGGGGTCACGTCAAAGGACTGGTGATTATTTTTCAAGCCCTTATTACCTGAGACCAGATTATTTCCAGGACCATATCTGCCTCTATGAACCTGCCAGGACTGACAAATGGCTATAGAAGCTGTGTTCCATATCCAATCCTTAGGTGGAACAAGAAAAGGGTCATTTCCATTAGAGGTCCCATTACTGTGGTATACCTTGCCTTATAAAATGCACTTGATTCCCTCACAGACAGCTTTAAATTTGGATGCAATTGTTTTGAACAGCTTTGAATGGAATCTGCAGGTCGTCTGCTGAAGAATTTTAACACAGATTGTTTTAAAGGCCCAGTACAGATTGCTGGAACCCTAGCACGTATGGGCAGTGTGCCATCTTTATGTGGTGTTGTTCATACACCATGTGCATGCATGATGCAAGTGTGGTGTACCATCTGCACCTCCGGGCGTCATCATAGTTTTTCTCCTCCTTTCAGTGATGGCCATTATTTAGAGTTGACCCTCTTTGCTTTTTGTCTTACTTTTGAGTAGGCATACATAGACAGAATTGGCCTGCTAGTTCTTTTGTCCTTTTTGGTATATTTTTTTCCTACTCCTCCCCAAAATAATATTTGTAATGTGATTGTAATGATTATTATTTAGAAGGTGAAGTACAATTTTCCTTGCTTTTGTATTCAACACATTGCTTGGAAAACAATTTCCAACTATGTGAAGTAGAAGGCTTTCACAGCCAGCATCCATAGTTTTTTGTGGGTCTTTTGGGCTATCTTCCCGAAACTCTTCTAGAACATGGCCACAGAGCCCGAAAAACCCACAAAAAACTATAATTTCCAACTAGTTTCTCATTTGTTAGATTTTGGCATTTGAATATGCTTCCTATGTATTCCTTTCTACATGGAACATTTGGCACTTGTTCTTACACTTAGGGGTTGTCTGCACTGGCAAAAGGAAGTGGCTTTAACCCAACTTGAGGTATACCTGTTTATGAGATGCACAAGGCCAAACCAGAAGGAAAGTGGGATGAAGCCATGCTCCAAGATGAAAAAGCAGAGCAAAATAATGTCTATTTGATCCACTTTAATGCTGAAAGTACACATTATCATACTGGCATGTAAACTGCATGATGCAAGTATGAGAATATGGGAAGGCCCAGGAAGCTTACAGAAGCAGTCTGGAGCGTGCACCCTGGGTCTGGTGAGATGCAGACACTGCCATCATTGCCACTATACATTTCCCCCTTTTGTCAAGCGTACAAGTGCATGAGTGGCCAGATGCACCATCAGCCCATTGCACCACTGATCCATCAAACACCTCGTGAAATGAAATTACAATAAACACAGCAGGTCACCAATAATGCAGCTGATGTAATAAAAATACAAACTAGACAGGGCAACATGGGGTTATGAGGTGAAGTGGGAAGTTGTATGGGGGTTAATTCTTGTCATAGAATCATAGAATCATAGAATCATAGAATCATAGAATCATAGAATCATAGAGTTGGAAGAGACCACTAGGGCCATCCAGTCCAACCCCCTGCCATGCAGGAAATCCAAATCAAAGCATCCCTGACAGATGGCCATCCAGCCTCTGTTTAAAGACCTCCAAGGAAGGAGACTCTATCACCCTCCGAGGGAGTGCATTCCATTGTCGAACAGCCCTAACTGTCAGGAAGTTCCTCCTAATGTTCAGGTGGAATCTCTTTTCCTGCAGCTTGCATCCATTGTTCCGGGTCCTGTTCTCTGGAGCAGCAGAAAACAAGCTTGCTCCCTCTTCAATATGACATCCTTTCAAATATTTAAACAGGGCGATCATATCACCTCTTAACCTTCTTTTCTCCAGGCTAAACATCCCCAGCTCCCTGAGTCGTTCCTCATAGGGCATGGTTTCCAGACCTTTCACCATTTTTGTCGCCCTCCTTTGGACACGCTCCAGTTTCTCAATGTCCTTTCTGAATTGTGGCGCCCAGAACTGGACACAATATTCTAGGTGGGGCCTGACCAGAGCAGAATACAGTGGCACTATTACTTCTCTTGATCTAGACACTATACTTCTATTGATGCAGCCTAAAATAGCATTGGCCTTTTTAGCTGCCGCATCACACTGTTCACTCATGTTCAACTTGTGGTCTACTTGGACTCCTAGATCCCTTTCACACGTAGTTTCATTCAGCCAGGTGTCACCCATCCTATATCTGTGCATTTTATTTTTCTGCCCTAAGTGCAATACCTTACATTTCTCCGTGTTGAATTTCATTTTGTTAGCTTTGGCCCAGCTTTCTAGTCTATTCAGGTCATTTTGAATCTTGATCCTGTCCTCTGGGGTATTAGCTATTCCCCCTAATTTGGTATCATCTGCAAATTTGATAAGTATGCTCCCAATTCTGTCATCCAGGTCATTGATAAAGATGTTGAATAGCACTGGGCCCAGGACAGAGCCCTGTGGGACCCCACTGGTCACTTTTCTCCAGGATGAAAAGGAGCCATTGTTGAGCACCCTTTGGGTTCGGCCGGTCAACCAATTACAGATCCATTTAACAGTTCCTTTGTCTAGCCCACATTTTACCAGCTTGTTTGCAAGTATGTCATGGGAAACCTTGTCAAAGGCCTTACTGAAATCAAGATATACTATATCCACAGCATTCCCTTCATCTACCAAGCTGGTAATTTTGTCAAAGAAAGAGATCAGGTTTGTCTGGCATGACTTGTTTCTCTGAAACCCAGGTTGACTTTTTGTGATTATGGCATTGGCTTCTAGATGTTCACAGACTCTCTGTTTAATGATCTGCTCCAGAATCTTTCCTAGTACTGATGTCAGACTAACTGGACGATAATTGTTGGGATCCTCTTTTTTCCCCTTTTTGAAGATGGGGACAACGTTTGCCCTCCGCCAGTCTGCTGGGATCTCTCCTGTTTTCCAGGAGTTTTCAAAGATTATTGCCAATGGCTCCGATATTACATTTGCCAGTTCTTTTAATACCCTTGGATGAAGTTCATCTGGTCCCGGAGACTTAAATTCATTTAGATTAATAAGATGTTCCTCTACTATCTCTTTACTTATTCTGTGCTGAAATTCCCCTATTCTGTCCTCTGCTCCATTATCCTCAGGTTGAGCACCCTTTGCCTTTTCTGAGAAGACTGAGGCAAAGAAGGTGTTTAGTAATTCTGCCTTTTCTCTGTCTTCTGTTAGCATTTTGCCATCTTCTCCACGGAGTGGCCCTACCGTTTCCTTCTTCTTCCTTTTGCTGCGGACATATCCAAAAAAGCCCTTTTTATTGTTCTTAACCTCTCTAGCAAGCCTGAGTTCATTCTGTGCTTTAGCTTTTCTGACTTTACCCCTACACATGCCTGCTATTTCTTTGAATTCCTTTTTTGTGATTTCCCCCTTTTTCCATTTCTTATACATGTTCCGTTTCAAACTCAGCTCGGTTGAAAGTTCCTTAGTCATCCATCCTGGTTTCTTGAGACACCTCCCGTTTTTCTTTCTCACTGGAACTGTTTGAAATTGTACCTTCAGTATCTCCCTTTTGAGAAAGTCCCATCCGTCCTGAACTCCTTTATCTTTTAGTATTCCTGACCATGGAATTGCCCTCAATACTTCTCTAAGTTTACTGAAATCCGCTCTCCTAAAGTCTAGGATGCGTGTCTGACTATGCCTGGCTTCTCCTTTCCACTGTATTACAAACTCCAGGAGAACATGGTCACTTCCACCTAATGATCCCACCACTTGTCCCTTGCCAATGTATGATTGGTTGTACCGTTGCACAGTGTTGGCATGTATCACACGTGTGACTGTGTGGCTGGTCACATGGCCAGTCACAGGGCACATCCAAGGAGATGGCAGCTAGGTGGGATGATGGAGATAATTGGCAGTCATAGACATGGTGTTCATGTAATGGTGTGTATGCATGGAGAAAAATAATCAAACAGTGCAACTTGACTGTGGGTGTATGGCTCATTTGGAAGTGGGCTCTGTAGCCTGCAGGTGGTCTCTCCGATTCAGGAAACTCCAGAGACAACCCAAATTTTCTCATCTGTCTGCTCAGCCTCTTAAGAAGCAATTATAAACTTCCTTGGGCTGTTTATTAGGAGAAAGCCAGGGTATAAATACAATAGAACA
>NW_024804443.1:0-5391 GCF_019175285.1 Sceloporus undulatus
CTGGGAACACATTCAGAACACATTCAAATCCGTTCCCTGCTGGAACACATTTGGAACACATTTAAGCGTTCTGAGAACCCGATTGGAACACATACGTGCGGTATACTCAAATGCGTTCCGTTCTCATCACGTGATGAGAACGTTCTCAGAACCCAGTGCGATAATCTCCATTGTCTCACCAATCACTTATGGTCACATGGACAGAGGGACTCTCAGAATGATGACTTCTCTGAATGCAGAAGGCTGCCATGGCAATTGGGTGCTCTCTTGGCATCAGCACAAACCTCTGGTGCTCCCCGATCCAGGGATGCTTTGATTCCTGCATGGCAGAATGGGGTTGGACAGGATGGCCCTTGTGGTCTCTTCCAACTCTATCATTCCATGATTCCAGGCCTCGGGGAGCTAGGAGGGGAAAGCAGGAGCAAAGCCAGGATCGCCTAGCTCTGTGCAGACAGGAAGGGACCTGTGGGAAGGGCCAAGAGAAGGATCTTGGGGGTTGGGAGGCATCCACCATCTTGACAGATTTTAATAATAATAATAATAATAATAATAATAATAATAATAAGAAGAAGAAGAAGAAGAAGAAGAAGTTTTATTTGTATTTCCCCCCCTCTCCCAATGGATTGAGGCGTTATTAGAACCATAAAATAGCCACAAAACAACAATAGCATCCAATTTACACACAGTAAAAAAACAAGTCACTTAAAACTCAATTCGGGACAAATAAAAACATTGTTTAAAATGCACAATTGTGATCAGAAGTGGGATTTTTCCTTAACTTCTTTACAAGAGGTCAGCTGGGTAAGCCTGCCGGAAGGGATCCATCTAAAGTCCTTTCTTGAAAGCATCCAAGGTGCTGATAAGACGGAGCTCCTCCGGCAAGTTGTTCCATAACTTGGGAGCCATGGCTGTGTACGCTCTGTGGGAAGTTGTTCTTAGCCTGACTTTTGGGTAATCTAATAGATTCTTCCCAGATGTTCTGAGAGTGGATTGTGGAGGGATTGGTGTTCCCTCAAGTAGCTCAGGCCCAAGCCATGTAGGCTTTAAAGGTAATAACCAACACTTTGTATTACGCCCAGAAGCTAATTGGGCAGCCATTGTAGAGATGCTGGTGTGATATGGTCTGACCTAGATGTTCCAGTGACCAATCTGGCTGCCACGTTTTGAACTAACTGACGCTTCCAAACATGGTGCAAAGTTAGCCCCATGTAGAGCAATGAACTTAAGAACTGAATTTGAAATCAGGCCCTTGGTTTTGATACATATTAAGGGTTCCATTTAGCAATTATGAGCAATGTCTATGAAGAGAGGAAAGGGTAACACAAAAATTCCTCTTTCTCTCATGCTTCTTTTCCAACCTGATCTTGCTTAGGTCCGTGGTTGATTCCAGAGGCCCTTTGTCACTCGAA
The DNA here is from genome assembly GCF_019175285.1 of Sceloporus undulatus. Classification (NCBI taxonomy): domain Eukaryota; kingdom Metazoa; phylum Chordata; class Lepidosauria; order Squamata; family Phrynosomatidae; genus Sceloporus; species Sceloporus undulatus. The sequence continues at coordinate 1,410 of NW_024804443.1, forward strand.
ATGCTGGAGTCTGGGAAGAGGACACTCGCAAGTGATATGCTTTTAGGGGAATTTCATACTTAGCTCAAAGGAGAGATTGAGGCAACAGTGACCTCGGATTCATCCCAAATATACCAGGCCTGAAAGCACACAGAACTCCAGAGGCATTTCAAATAGATTTTTGTGTTTTATTTAGGGGGAAAGCAAAATACACGCACACACACACACATATAGGTGTTCATGCACATACACTAGAACTGGGTAACAAAGGTGGGAGTGGTGAACAGTGTAAGGCTTTGCTAATGGTAATATCTAGATCCCAATTGCTGAGAGTCCAGAAAGGGGAGAAAAGTCAGTTAACTGCTATAGCAAATGGGGCTGTCGAGTCTAGTGAGGTGTTTATCAATGTAAACCGACAGAGTGTCTGTCTGCAACTGGAATGACACTGAAGAGCAGCCAGTTGGGGCTGATATTTATATTGAAATTGTTGCTTGGGGGCAGAAACTGACCATTCAATAAGGTTTAAATTGCTTTAGGATGTTTCCTGGGTGGGGAAAGAATTGTCTGAAACTGAAATAAATGCAATGGGTGCTTGGTGGAAATTCTTCAGCCAAAAAGGATTGTCATGGCAGCTCTCAGGTCCGTCTTGGCTCTGAATTCTGGTCCCATTCAAAGCCAATGTATGGCACAGTCTGATAGCGACACTCCCAGAGCTGAATAACATAGCAGAGTACGGAAGCAAATCTCCAGATATAGGCATTGGCAATGCACTAACCACTTTCCACACTTAAAAATAACTCAAAGACACAGTTGATTTCCTCCAAGTCCTTGGAGGTTCTTTCTCTTGAGTTGCAATATAAAACAAATATTTACCAACTCTCCTCTCAGACTTCAATCCATTTCACAATCTCTTATACACCCAACTCCAACACACAACAATACACATGTGAGCTGTATACTGTATTGGTTGTGAGTCATCTCCTGGTGCCACACAGCATGAAGCATCCTCTGCAGTTAGCTTGCATCATGCCTTGTGCTCTGACTCAACACTTTATGGCAGTCTCACAGGAAATGATGCTACTTTTCAATTAAAATAGTTTTACATATATTTAATGAAATATTTTTCAATGGCCTGACTATCTGCTTCTACTGATTTCCTCATGGCAGTTCCCCTTCAATCTCTCCTTTGGTATCTCCTATGAGTAAGGATACAATCATTATATGGATTTAGGGGTATCCAGAACAGGGTCTCAGTTCACTCACACCAACTCACCACAGAAGAACGAAGTCACATAAATGCCAGCATTGTGGGAAATATTTTGCTTACAAGTCAGTCCTAGTCATGCATCAGAGAATCCACTCAGGAGAGAAGCCATACAAATGCCAGCATTGTGGGAAATGTTTTTCTTCAAAGTCAGACCTAGTCATGCATCAGAGAGTCCACACAGGAGAGAAGCCAAACAAATGCCAGCATTGTGAGATATGATTTTCTTCAAAGTCACACCTACTGAGACATCAGAGAGTCCACACAGGAGAGAAGCCAAACAAATGCCAGGAGTGAACTAAAATTTTTTTCAAGAAGGTTTACAGAAAATATATTTTCAAAACAGTGGTGAAAAGGCCCTTATGATTTTGTTTGTAAGGTTTATCTGTCCATATGTCTGTTTATGTTTTAAAGCTATATTTTGTTAAGTTTAGATTTTAATTGCCTTAACATTCTGCCCTTGGCTTAGGTGGGAGATCCATTCCGGACCACCCCACGTAAGCCAAATACTGCACATGCTCAAGTCCTTTTCAAGTGAATGAGGCTTGTGCATGTGGCAGTGCGGCGGTGCCCGTGCATCATGGGCCCATGCCCCCATCATCCGAATGAGAAGCACCACCCTTTGCGCCCCCGTGTGCCTTTCACCATATAATGAAAGCTGCACATGACACAGGCACACTGTAATAAAGATAATTGCTTTGGATTATAAACTTGGCTGGGGATTATGATTTGTGGTATAGGTTGATAGCATTTGCAATGTGTGTGATGTTGGCTGGAGAAAGTTGTTGGCTGGTATTAACAGAAAGGAGCTATTTTCTGAGAATGGCAAAGGGAGGCTGGTTAACTGGGAATTCTCTGGGAATTGGAGGTGGGGGCTAGGTTTGGAAGAGGGTGGGATTTTAAATTTTGGGGTTTCAATGTTTCTTTGTCTTGGGGAGGGCAGTTCTGGCTTAAATGCTGGATTTCTGACTATGTGTTCTCAATAAAGTTATTTGTTGTTTCAACACGTTGGACTCTTTGATGCACAGAAGTTCTGAATTTGCACAAAACACACTTTCTTCTTTTCTCAGTCCTCAACTCAGCTCCCAGCCATAAGAAGAACAGAGGCAAACCCATCCTCCAAGTCTCCCCAAAGTAATAAAGTGTATGGAAATGTGTGAGAAAAGGGGGCAGGGGGCCCTTGAGGAGAGGCATGGCCATGGGGGGAGGGGGCAGGGTCATTTAGATGAAAAGGGGGCTTTGAGGAACCCCTCCCTCCTGGAAAGTAGGGCCGAGGAGAGACCTTTCTCCCTTCCTCTTCATTTGGGGGGAGATGAGGGCTGGCAAGCCCCTTCCTTTGGTCTTTCAATGGGGCACCTTTTTCATCTCTGGGGGGCTGGGATGGGGTTCAGAAGTGGGGAGGCTCCCAATCAAAAGACCTTTGTGAGAAATAAAAAGCATCAGACAGCATAGGCTTCAATAGCATTGGAAACAACACTTTTCTGGGGAGGGGGGTTTCTCTGGGGAAGGGGGCTCTGTCTGTGGGGGAGAGCCCAGATTTAGGCCAAAGCCAAGAGCTGGCAGATGGAGGGACCTCAAAGCCCCTTCTGGGGAGAGGGACACCCCCCTGGCAACTAGGCTTAGAGGCCCACAGGATCTGGATTAGCCCCCCCCCCACACACACACACACATCCTTTCCTTACCCTTCACAACAACCCTGCAGAGGAGAGCCAGCAGAGAGATCAATGGTCCTCCTCCTAGGAACATGCAGAAAGAGCATAGAAGCCATTGTTAGTTCTTTGCCTGAAAGTCCCCTTCCTTGAAGGGAACTGAGCAATTGTTTTATCAGTCAAGCCAAACTGTTTGGAGACGTGGAAATATGACATAATGTCCAGTATTAATCCGACATAGAATACTCCGAATTGCTGAGGAAGACCATCCAAGGGTCGAAACGGCCCTAAAACAATCCGGAGGTAGTCGTCCTCATGCCTTATTGCTGCAAGTACCTATGATGATTTGTGCATTTTGACTTATGGGACTGAGATGTTGCCCTGCTACCTGGGAAGACTACATGTCATATTCTCATGCCTTATTGCTGCAAGTACCCATGATGATTTGTGCATTTTGACTGATGGGACTGAGTTGCTGCACCTTCATTACATGGTCTTGGACCTTCTGAGACAATTACAAGGACACAGTACCATGTCATAGATGTATACTATTGTATACTATTGGTATGTCAATTCAATATTGTTAATACAGATGTATATTGTTTAATATATGAGACACGTCTCTGCTATAATTATTGAATTATCCACTCACAACAATTGTTGTTCCCTTTCCTGTAAGAATAAGAAGGGGTCCCAAATCCTGAGAGCAGCCCCCAAGCAGCCCTCTCCTCCCTTCCCCCCAAATGCACCTGAGAGGTCCATGGGACAGCAACCAGGGCCTCTCCAGAAGATCCCAAAACCGGGACAGGTTTCATGCAGGAGAGAACAGGAAGATTCGCTGCAAAATACGTATCTACCACATTTTTTGAAGGAGGAAGAACTAGAGCAGGGGTAGGCAACCTTTTTGAGCTGGGGGCCGGGTTGCTGTCCCTCAGACCACTGGGGTGCCGAAGCCGGGGTGTGCATCTTTCACCCTCCGGGGGCAGAGCCGCACACCGGGGCGGAGTTTCCACCGAAGCCCTGCGGTGAGGAGGCGTGTGCCTGCCCTCACCTCCTCGGTCCCTTCCTTCAGCCGAACGGGCTCCAAGGG
>NW_024804444.1:0-5389 GCF_019175285.1 Sceloporus undulatus
TGCTTTAGTCAGGCCCCACCTGGAATAATGTGTCCAGTTCTGTGCACCACAATTTAAAAAGGATGTTGAGAAACTGGAGCGTGTCCAAAGGAGGGTGGCTAAAATGGTGAAGGGTCTGGAAACCATGCCCTATGAGGAACGACTCAGGGAGCTGGAGATGTTTAGCCTGGAGAAGAGAAGGTTAAGAGGTGATATGATAGCCCTGTTTAAATATTTGAAAGGATGTCATATTGAGGAGGGAGCAAGCTTGTTTTCTGCCGCTCCAGAGAACAGGACCCAGAACAATGGATGCAAGCTACAGGAAAAGAGATTCTACCTCAACATTTGGAAGAACTTCCTGACAGTAAGGGCTGTTCGACAGTGGAACACACTCCCTCGGAGTGTAGTGGAGTCTCCTTCCTTGGAGGTCTTTAAGCAGAGGCTGTATGGCCATCTATTGGGGATGCTTTGATTTGGATTTCCTGCATGGCAGGGGGTTGGACTGGATGGCCCTTGCAGTCTCGTCCAACTCTATGATTCTATGATTTTATGATTCTATAACCATTCATTTAAACCCCACAAAAAACTATGGATGCTGGCCATGAAAGCCTTTCACTTCATTGATAATTTAGTGTTGCTGCTGCTGTTGTTGTTGTTGTTGTTGTTGTTGTTGTGTTCCTTCACGTTGTTTGTGACTTATGGTGACCCTAAGATCATGGAGCTTTCTTGGCAAGATTTGTTCAGAGAAGGCTTGCCATTGCCTTTCTCTGAGAGTGGGAAGATGTGACTTTCCCAAGGTCACCCAATAGGTTTCATGGCCAAGCTGGGAATTGAAGCCTGGACTCCAGAGTTGTAGTTCAGCACTCAAACCACTATGCCACACTGGCATAGAGATCTGAAAAAAAAAGCAAAATAACCTGTGATTTAGCCACTATGCTTTCCATTTCTATTCATTACCTTTCAGTGCCAACTGCTTTATCAAGAATTTTGACAACCAAGGCAAATAATATTAGTAATACAAATAATGGTTGAGATCTTCGATCATTTACTCACATCTCTACATACAACTGAGCATTAAAGTCAGAATCATTCAGGCCATTGTATTCCCAATTACCATGTACAGATGTGACAGCTGGACAGTGAAGGAAGCAGACAGAAAGAAAATCAACTCATTTGAAATGTGGTGATGGAGAAGAGTACGTAGGATACTGTGGACATCCAAGAAAACAGACATATGAGTTCTTGAGTTCCTTTTGATCTAGTGATATTTGAAGTCAGCAAATATACTCTAGAAGGTGGTGGAGAATTTGTCAATATGCATGGATATAAAAACAAAGTTTCCAAATCTAGGAACACATGTTCTAAAGGCATTTCAACCTGAAGTTATAGTGTCAGTGATGAAAGTAATTACAATGCTGATGATGACCACCACAACAAAACTTCACTTAAACTCAACGTGCCATTACAGAAATAAGACCACAATTGGAGTAGCAATTAACTATTATTGTGGTAATGTGCAATGTGTAAAGGGCATATGTCTACTTTCTTTGAAACTGGATTATTTTAACATGAACATTTTGTCTAAAACTATTGCTTTAATATAACAGGAATAGGGGACAGATGGGAGATGGCATGAAACCAAGTATTTTCAAACAAAATTGTGTAGGAAAAGTACCTGGGGACGTCTGAATGCACAATGAATCATTACAAAATGGAGCACATCCAAGTAAAATACACATAAAATATGATAGTAATGAGAGCTATTTATTTGTTCACAAAGGACAATAAAACGTCTGTGTAAGTCTTATGTAAATTAGTAATGGCCCGTTACAAACAGGCATAAAAGTATGGACTGGGTCCGTACTAGGGTTAGAAAGGGGCGTCACTTCTTGACGCCCCTAACCCTAGTACGGACCCAGTCCGTACAAAATGGCGGTGCCTGTTCCACACAGGGGCCGCCATTATGACGACACCACTGCGCCGCCTCCAAATGAGGCGACGCGGTGGTGACGTCATGCCGTGTGAAGGCACCTAGAGTGCCCTTTCCGTGGTGTGAGAAGGAGCTCCGAAACGGAGCTCCTTCTGGGGTTTGTGTTGCTGGGCGCAGCCTTTACATGGCTGCACCAATGACGCAAAGGAGAAAGGGGCCAAGCGGCCCCTTTCTCCTCCTCCCCACCGCCATTGGGTGTCCTCGGGGCTTCAAGGCCATGGGGAAGTGGCCTTTTGCAGCTTCCCCGCGGCCTGGAAAGCAGCAGATCGGGGCCTCGGAGGCTGCCATTGTGGCAGCTGAGGCCCCAATCCGGCGGGAAAAGGGCCGGTTACTGGCCGCCCCCAAATGGGTGGTCTGTAACACGCCAATGTTAACATAAGTGTATTTTTTTAATTCTTCTAATGATCCAGTGTGGTGTAGTGGATTGACTGTTGGACTAGGATTCAAATCCCTGCTCATCTTCAGAAACCCACTGAGTAATCTTGGGCAAGTCAGACTCTTTTGGCCTAAGAGGATAGCAGTGTCAAACTTCCTCTGAATAAATTTCTCCAATAAAAACCCAGTGCCTGAATGCACATAACAACAACAACAAAATGTGCTGCCCAATGCTGTAATTATAGCTGTAATTATAATATCATGGACCAACCATGGCATGACAGTTATCCAGGATATGATGTGAAAGTGAACATGTACAGTGGTACTGAGGTTTGGTTCCAGGACTCCCATAGATATCAGAAGTTGTGGTTACTCAAGTCCCATTATATACAATGGCATAGTAAAATGGAGTCCCCTTTGGTTTCCTTTTTGGATTAAAAAACTATTTTGAAGTCGTGGACCACAAAGTTAGACTACACATGTTGTGGTTGTACTTACAAGCACCTTGTTCTCATCATTTGGCTGCAATGATTGTAATTGTCTCCACCCCCCCCCCCCCCACACATTTCAGGAAGCCTTGTTGAGCCACTGTCACTTCCATCATCTCCTGATTGGAGCTCCGCTTTTGGACTGGTCAAAGTATTGCCTTATCTCAATCTTGCTACATGCTACTATCTTTAATTTCATTAGTTCTGCATTAGTTCTTGTGTGGGTGTGGATGTGAATGCTATTGATTGAATGTTATGTGAATGCTATTGAGTGAATGGTGATTTTCTCCTTTGCTTTTAATCAATAAAACTAAGTTGAATGTTCCATTCTGAGAGTTATAATTCTTGGACCTTTTATACACAGGTGAGATCTCAGCTATGTTACCATAGCCCTCTCACTGATTCAAATTGAGCTATAACCTTCCCATTGAATACAATTTGTTAATGCCCTGTCAGGACCCCCTGATATTTAAGTAACACTATCATTGATCCATCCTATGGAATCTTAGGATTTTTAGTTTGCTGTGGCACCAGAGCTCTCTGACAGAGAATGTTAAATAGCTCACAAAACTACATCCACAGACTTGCATAATATTGAACCTTGACAGTTAAGGTGGTGTCAAGCTGCATTAATTCTGCAGTGCAGGAAAATTCTTGCCGTACCAGGACAGAAAAGGCTTTAAATTTCTTCACCTCATATGCTGTGATTCTGGTTTCTCTCTGACCACTTCTCCACAGCAGTTGCTCTTTATGCTCTTTAAAAAGCATGCATCATGTTCAGTGCAAATATTAATTTAATTTTGCTCCACATTTTTCTCTCAGTTATGATGGAGAACAAGAGACTGTGAAAATAAGATATCGATGAGGACAATATACTGTAATTATGGAACATTTTGTATCTCTAGTTGTGAGAGCTTTTAAAGGGAGATTTAAGGCAGCTATTTAAAGAGAGATGGTTTGTGCTATAATTAATTTGCCAGACAACAATATATATACTGAACACTTTTAATTAGACATAATTGCACTTTGTTTGACAGAATATTTTTCATTGCTAAAGCCTAGCAGAAATGGTACATTAGCAATACATAATAGTTTGAGAGCAGCAAAGGGAAAGATTTTTTAAAAATGGTATGTCTGTGTTTTTTGTTTTTGGTGGGGGGAGAGTATTTATGAATCATACAGAAACAGACAGAAATTTATTTTCTTCAATTTTAATATTTTGGCATAATTTCAATGTTTACCCTCTTTATTCATCCGACTTCATTATCCAAAGAGCAATTCATTCAGAGACTGTTTCTTTGAAAGGCCAATACTTTGTCCTTTGCAGAGAGTCAAGTGTCATTTGCAGCTCTAAGTTGCCTCTATTGGCCAGAACAACTCTATTTGAAATTATTATTAATAAAATTTATAGATATTCATGTTATATTAGCTGTATATTAGGCTGTTACATTTCTCAGTGAGAACAACAGTGAGTCTAGGCTCAACTGCTAGTGTGGTAATTAAACTTTTTAGATTTATTTATATGGTATTGAGCAAAATCTGTGATATATTTCTATTATCTCCTTCAGACTTCTGTTGAATACCTTCACCCTTTCTTTGGTGAATGCAGTTTGGGATCGATAATGCCATAGTTCAAGCTTTCTCTCTTTCTACTTTTTACCAGCTCTAGGTTGGGCAGTAACATTGTATATTTATATCTCACTATGAGCAAATGCCATGCTAAGGGGAATGGTCTCACTTTTAAACAAAATTCCAGTCTGATATATCATGTCAATGTGTGGAAACTGTATATTGTAATTTCAAGAAAGCATTGACAGGATATTCTACCTCTATTGTTGACAAGATAATACAATGTGGTTTAACTGCTGCTACTATTGTGTGGATCCACAGCTAGTTGACTATGTACCACCTGTGTGATGTGCTAGGCTGCATTAACAGAACTAGTAATCCTCTGTCCTGGCTAATCCAGATTTGGAACATTATGTCCTGTACATCACATTTTATGAAAGACGTTGAGAAATTAAGTGAAGAGATGACAGTGGTCTTTTGAACTGCTTCAATTCAGAGGTAAGAAAAGAACCGTTCTCTGTTGCTCCAAACGGCACAACTAGTATCCATTGATGGAAATGGTATGAAGCAGATTTTGGCTAAATATTTGGAGAAATTTCATAATGATATGGCCTGCTTGACAACCTATTCCAGTGATGATGAACCTTTTAGAGGCCTAGTGCCCAAACTGCAACCCAAGACCCACTTATTTATTGCAAATTGCCATGTCCCTCTGGCTTTCTAGTAACAAACTCTGGCAAACTCTGTGCTGTGCCGACGGCACATGTGCCCACAGAGAAGGCTCTGAGTGCCACCTCTGGCATGCATGCCATAGGTTCGCCATCACTGACCTATTCTCTTTCACAGGACGGCATTTAAGCAGTGGTTGGGCATCCATCTACCAATTATCCATCTACCAATTAGATTAGATTCTTCTCTGTCGTGTATCCCTCAGATCCAGACCACAGCCAAGGCTTGTAGGTTCTTTTTATACAATATTGCCAAAATC
>NW_024804445.1:0-5387 GCF_019175285.1 Sceloporus undulatus
GTAAGTGATCAAAAGCTGGAAAAAGATTACGATAAAATTATATTTTATACGACCACAGCAGCTAGAATGATAATTGCGAAAAAATGGAAGAGTAAGGAACCCTTACTGATAAAAGAATGGTATATGAAAGTGTTTGATTTGATTCAATCGGATAAGCTCACAAATAGCTTGCAAGAAGGTGATGAGTCAAGATGGGAAGATATACATATGGGCACCCATTATAGAGCTATGTAAAGATCAAATAAAGAAAGCACCAAAATAGTCAGTAAAACAGAATGATAGACAGGAATGGAAACACCGTTTCAGCATTTTATTTTATTTTTATCAGTAGGGTGCTCGCTAATATATCTATTTGAGTCAACATTAAGAAATAAAAAATCTCCATTGTAACATAGAGAAAACAAAATCACCTGTGAAGAATGGAATGTGCAGGGAAGAATAACACTCTTAGAAATTTAATGATGAGCATAGCGGTATTATAGAGAAAGATCATACTTGACAGTTATCTTCGATTTGAGGGAGGGAAGTAACTTTTAATGTGTAGTAGTAGTTGTATGTTAGATGTTTAGAATCATATTTAATGGTAGGTTTATTTTATTTTTGTATAGTTAGTTTCGTGTTTGCTTTTTTTGCTGTTGTTTTTCTTTCTTTTTTCTTTTTTTATGTCCGATGGTATATGTATGTCATGTCTGTTTTTTTTTTAATCAATAAACTAATTTAAAAAAAAAAAAACTTTGGTTTTGCAATTGAATTAGACCATTAGGAATACACTTGGAAAAACAGATTGATCTATACTTGCAGCCTAAACATCAAAGGGAGTTATTATAAAACTTTTTGATGGTATTTAACACCAGAGAGAATAAGAAAGATGTATAAGAATTGCAGTAATTCATGTTGGAAATGTGAAAAGGAACAGGGCTCAATCTATCAAATGTGGTGGACTTTGGGAAAGTGATACAACTTTGGAAGTTGATTTATTTTGAAATTAAGAAAGTTGTAATTATATCTTTTAAATTCTCAGCTGAAATTCTTTGCTTAATATAATAGAACAATCCATAGGAATAAAACCATGGTTTAATATTATTTTATATGTTGTCATCTGAAAGAATAGTGTTTGCTCAGAGATGGAAAACTAAAGAAATACCTTCAACAGAAGATTGGATATTTAAGCTTCTGGACATGATGGAAATGGACAAACTCTGAAGAGGAATTAGAAAGGAGCGTTAAATTTATATAAAGGAGACTGGAATAATATAATTGAATATCTCCAGAAGCATGGAGGGAAAATGCTGCTTTAGGGATAGGACTAATTTAAGTTGAAGTAATTTAATTTATTCAAAGAAATATAACAGCTGCAAAACAGAAATATCTTGGGAGGTTAAAAGCCCAATGATGTTGAGATTAATCTAATGAGTGCGATTTTGTATCAACTGTTTTACAATTTAAATGAGGACTGAAAGAGAACATAAATGATTTGTAAGGATAAGGATAAGTAGAACAATATATATTTACTTTTTATTTATTAACAGATAATTAAAAATGAATGAGACAGGAATAAAAGTTAGTCTGATAATTTGGAAGCAGCGGATCGTAAATGCAAGTAATAGGTTTGTCTTTAACGCTCAGTGCTATGGAATCCTGGGATTGTACCTTTGGGACACTTAGCCTTCTCTGCCAGAGAGCTCTGGTGCCACAACGAACTACAAATCCCAGGATTCCACAGGATGGAGCCAGGAGAGTTAAAGTGGTTTCAAACTGGATTATTTCTGCAGTGCAGATACAGCCTGAGTCAGTTGTGTAAAAGGGCAGAAGCACCCAAGTCTTGTTTTTACCTTCCTAATAATGGATTTCCTTTAAAAGAAAGAAGCAGTTTGCTTTTCTGTCTAATCCTTATTTTTATTGTTCTTGTTTGTTTCTGTGTTTATTTGGTAATAATATGAGATGGTCTGGTCTGCCTCCTTCCTTCTTCCCTGAAAATCACTTAATAAGGAAACTGGGGAGACTTTTAAAACCTCCCAAAGGAGCTACTTTTGGCCTTTTTTGGGGGACAAGCCTCCTTTTAGAAGCCAAAGCCCAATGTTTGTGAAGAAGAAGAATAAGGCTTGTATTAAAACTATCCTCACCATTTCTGACCCCTTTTAAAACCCATGATCCCCAGAAGTAGGGTTGCCATCCCTGGGGACCTCCAAAACGGGAGAAATGTAGGACATGGTTTAAAAATGTAGGATTTTTTTGTTTGTTTGTTTGTTTCCTGGCCAGGAAATTAAAAAAAAAAGTCCTACATTTTTAAACCTTGTCCAAGGCTTCGCTGGGGTCTGGGAGACAGCGTCTCCCAAGCCCCAGCGAGGACTTGGAGGACTCCGCGATCGCGGAGCCCCATCCAGGGCCTAGCTGGGGCTTGGGAGGAAGCGTCCTCCAAGCCCCAGCCAAGCCTTGGAGGACTACGCGATCGCGGAGCCCCATCCAGGGCCTAGCTGGGGCTTGGGAGGAAGCGTCCTCCAAGCCTCAGCCAAGCCTGGGAGGACTCCGCAATCGAGGAGCCCCATCCAGGGCCTCTCGGGGGGGGGAATCCCGGGGGAATCCCCCGCCTCCTCTCCCCCTCCTCGCACGGAGGAGATGCTGCCTCCTTCCACCTTCGCCTCCTCCGCGTGGCCTGGGGGAGAGGGGGCGGAGGAGGAGGGTGGTGCGGGCACGCGGGGAGGCTTCGCCTCCTGCACCCCAGGCAGGCCTCGCTGCCCTCTTCTTCCTCCCCGCCTCCCCGAGGTGGAGGAGGAGGGCAGCGAGGCCTGCCAGGGGCGCAGCAACCCAGGCTGCAACCGGGGGGCTCCCGGTTTTGGGGCTCCACCTGTGCCGGAAGGGGCCCCGGGCCCCCCAAATCGGGAAGTTCCCGGTTGCAGCCGGGTTATGGCAAGCCTACCCAGAAGGAGCAGAGCTTTCTAATAAGAAAACCCTCTTAGAAAAGAGACACAAAGACACATACTTCCTCCCTTTTGGCCCAAGAAGCCTGGCCTCCTTCTCTCTCTGGAGCCTCAGGAAAGAAAGAGAAGCCTCTGTTCCACTGAGGGTCAGAGAAGGTTCTGGAACATTATTCCCCACAGTCACACAGTCACAAGCAGCACAAAATGGCCGCCTCAACACAAAATGGAATTCTGGGAAATGTAGTTTTGTGAGACATTGAGCCTTCTCTGTCAGAGAGATCTGTTGCCACAATAAACTCCATTTCCCAGGATTCCTTAGCACTGGGCCAGGGCAGTTAAAGCGCTCTCAAACTGGAGTATTGCTGCCGTGTGTTTTGGACCTTTCTTGGCCGCAAACTGTCCATAGCCTGCAATGCATCTCCTAATTCTGTTGGCAGTCCCTCCCTCCCAACACTTTCTCATTTCCCCCCAAAACCAGCACAAAGCTGGCAGATGGAAAGAGGTTTTAAAGCAGCATTTAAATCTGCCATATTTGTTTTAAAAGACTAAATGTCCCAAATGCTATTATCAGTTTTGTAGCTATTATTACAGAAAGACGTAGAGTGCAAACTCCTCAAGTACCTTTATTTTCTGGAGTGAGATGGGCTTTTCCAACTGACTCACTGTGATGATCTCCGGTGGTCCAAGCAGCCAAACTGCAGCCCTGTAACAACAACAACAACAACAACAACAACAACAACAACAATAATAATAATAATGTTTTTATACCCCTTTCTTCAGGCAAAAGGCAATCAGAGTGGATTATAAATTGTTAATTAGACATTTAGACATTATGGCTCTTAGCCCAGCAGACCCTTAACTTCCTTAAATCACGCTGCCATCATCCAGTCATTTATAAAAGGGTTTCCCTTATCCTACACTGGGACCAGTTAAGGAACCTTATTTCTATTTCTTTACTGATCTTCCAAGCATCAACCGATCCAAGACACATGTAAAAGGAGAGTCGAGTAGTAGATACTCCAAGGAGATATTTACTATAAATAACAAAATATAACTGAAATATAAGTCCTACAAGATATTAAGAGTCTTGCAGGTACAATATTTGTAAGTATATAATGTTCAATTCATACAAGATATTAAAGAAACAAATAAACCTAAGCATCCAATTCTGAGACTAACTTCCAAGATCCGCTCTTTAACTCTCTCTCTCTCGATCTCCAACTGACACAATTCCCCCAACTGTCTCTTGGTCTCTCAGGCCTTATATCTCCTTCTCACGGAAGCTTCCAGAAGAACCTTCATCTTGCTCTCTGATTGGTCAAGTGAGCATTCCATAGCAGTGATGTCATTCTGTGTGGGATGTGGGAGGGACTGGGTTTCCAGCCAATCAGGGCTAGGGATGGTGGGAGGGACAGGGACTCCAGCCAATGGCAGCCCTCAGAGTGTCTTCAGGAGGACTTCTTCTGTTCGTAAAAGAGCATTGAAGCCATGGGTTGGTCCACCATTTTGATGCAGTGAAGGCAGTTGGTTTGGAGCCATCATGAATGGAATTCATTCCTAATGACTGAATAGTGGTCTTCCTATTTCTATTCCCAGGGAAGGGAAGAGGGCCCTGGAGTGTTCTCTGTCTTATATCCAAAAAGAACTTGACATCCAGACAGACTAGAAATCAAATGCATAAACAATAAAACTTGCATGATTGTGAGAGACTGCCCTAGACTTATATCAGTTTAGTAAAGCAGATTGTCAGGACCTACATGGAAAACTTTTCATGTTCTAAAAATGTCTCCCATCACACAAGAAATCTAGATCACCAGATTGTAGCCTTTTCTTTTCCCTCTCACCCCATTTTTGAAGATCCAGGGAGCTAAGGAAAAGAGGGGAGGATATTCCAATATGTCCCACTCTATTGATATTCTGAAGTGATCAAATCATAAACTGCCTCTACTTCCCCTAAGGGAAGTGGGGGGTATTCAGTTATTTCAATGGGAGGTACCTCTGAGATCCCTGGGGCCCAATGTGGCTGCCAACCCCTTTCTTGGAGATGTCTTCAGGCTGTTTCAAGGCTCCTCCCTTGAGCCCTACCCTGACCAAAACTGGAGTCTAATTCCAAGCCCCCTTCTCCAGCCTTTCCTATGGCTTCATTTATCTATGCATTGTCCTACCCTTCTCACCAAATGGACTGAAGGTGTCTCTATCCTGCCCCATACTTTCTCAGTGTGTCTAAGAGAGAGAATGGCAAGGAAGAGATACTGAAGGTGAAAGGCTTTAGCAGTGCAGATGGAGAAGAGAGCAGGTGGGGAAGTTGGAGAGAGGAGGGAGAAATGGAAGGGGATCAGGGATCTGGAAGCAGGGAAGGAGGGAAGGAGCAGAGCAAAGATGTCTGGCTCTGTTTGGACAGAACTCAGTTTGGAACTCTGGGAAAGTGCATAATAGAGGTGCCTCAAGTACTGTGAGGCAGGTGCGAAC
>NW_024804446.1:0-5383 GCF_019175285.1 Sceloporus undulatus
AGTGCCGCGCGACGTTCGGACGCTCAGCGTCCGATACGTCAATATGGCGCCGGCCATGTAGAAGGGCCGGCGCCATATTGTACGGACAGAGTCCGTATTAGACCCAGGGGCGTCTAGAAGAGACGCCCCTTTTTTAAAATGGGACGTCCTGCGGACGTCCCAAGTGCCGGTGTGTAACCGGCCAAAATTTCTGCAAAGCAAGATTTGTTCATGTTTGGCTGCAGTGATGTTCATGGGTGCAAAGAAATGTTACTCCTCATTGAAACCCTGAAGGGTTACAAGACAACAATTATGAAATAATTTGCTTTCTGAAATGCTACAACTGGTACTCATAAACATGAACACCAGTTTTAATGCTAATGTTGCCACTGAAGCTATCTGTGTTATGTATCATCAAGACACCTACTGAGGATACAACAGGGCAAAGTGCCAAGTGGCTGCACCAGCATACACATCCTTACCTTGTGTATCAGTCCAGCTCATGCTCCGGGGGGCCATCCTGGGCAAGTGACAATTCCAAATCCTAAATAATACAGAGAGATTGCCCACCCCAAATTCACTTGGTCCCTTTGGCACCCAAAATAGTTTGCACAAACTAAATAAGAGCAATAATTCAAACTCTAGTACATCTAAGGCCTTGCATGGCTAATGCTAGGGTTGTCTAAATCTCAGTGTGGGCGACCAGAGTCCTGCTGAACAAAACAGCCATCCGGTCCTGTTGTTTAACTTCCTGCTTGCCCAATCCATGCGGCAATAACAGCCAAAAGAAGGAGCATCAGTTACTACTGCCACTGCCTACTAAGAGTTCTGCCCTGCTTGCTCTTCTGAACAACAGTAGAAGAGCAATGATAGCTAAGTAGATGTGGGTAGATAGGAACCCACTGAGAACTTAATTCCCATGGGTGCCTCAAAGCCTAGAATCAACATTGCTATCTTAAGAGTATAGTAGCTTCCATAGCATATGATTGCACATACATCCCTCAACCACATTGCAATAGAAATGTTTATAGTATGAATTTGATGTATACTATGCATGGAACCCCCCCCCCCCCCCCCATTTTGTGGTCCCTGGTGCCTTCCATCAAAGTCCCTCAAAGTACTACAGCCTACATTTTTAAAAAATCAAATGCAGTTTTACAGTGTTGTGGGTTTTTTTTGCCCCAAACCATGCAGAAGGACCAGTGCATGAGAACACATGAAAATCCCACAAGCACCTCAGAAGCCCATTCTAGCCCCAAATACCTCTGTACAGTATTCCTATGTAGACAGTTCATCTCAAGATGACAACAGGAAGTGCTGTTGCCATTTTAAGAGGGACTCCATAAGAAAGCAGAGGTTACGTATTTGGGTTTGTTCAGGGGTGAGGCATACAACTTGAAAAAGAGGTGTCCCTTAGTTCCCATGCAATTGCCTATCCCTGCTTTAGGAGGAAAGGCTGCAGGAAGAATATAGCAGAAGTCTGAAAACCTGAAGAATCAATGCTGCCATTCAGTGTAGATAACACTAAGTGAGATGGACCAGTGGTCCCAACATTTCTTTGTTCCATTTTATCCACAGCTGAAAGAACCATGACAAAAAATATTCTAGGCAAGCAACCAGTCAACTCTTCACTGGGGAAACTGACTGGCAATTAGATGACCAGGAAAGGCTGTGATTCCTTTGGCTCTTTCCACACTACAGAAATAATGCAGTTTGACACCACTTTAACTGTCATGGCTCAGTGCTGTGGAATTCTGGGAATTGTTGTTTGTTGCACCAGAGTTCTCTGGCAGGGAAGACTAAATGTCTCACAAAACTACAATTTCCAGATTTTCATAGCATTGAGCCATGGGAGTTAAAATGATGTCAAACTGGATTGTTTCTGCAATGTGGAAGCAACCCTTCTCTGTCTATTGCTGCTTTCTGTGAAGCAAGAAAATGTAGTACCTTTCTCAGCAGTTCATTGAAAATAATGTTTCTTTTTAGACAGTATTCCTCCCCATGATCTCGAGGAAGAAAGTTCTGTGTGCTCTAGCAGTAAATCATAAGTGATTCTAATGGGACACATGTGTTTGGTTATACTGATTAGCCATCTGTTGAGAGTGCAATGTATTCACTCTTCATTATATATTTAGTGTGAGGATACTTATTCCATCAATTACTTTCTATTTGCTTCTCATGCACTTTCAGTAGCTTCATAAAATGGTAAACCTCTCCTCTCGGGCATGGACAGACTGCTAAGTAATTCCAAGATTAGATTATCCACTTGAATAGCAACCTGTAAAATCAGGTTTTGCTTCTCACAACCACAGCAGGCAAGTGTTTCATAAGCAAGAGTATTTATCATTTTCCTAACCCTGCCAAAAATCCCACAGTTTTCTAGAATTTGCAGATATTATAAAGTTGGTGCGTGTCTGTCAGGTGGGGTGGGTAAGGAAGATGTTAACAAAGAAAAAGTTATCCCTCCATACAAAATGATTTGTGATATAACTGCATATCCTCCCCATCCTCCTTAAATGTTATGTGAGGCATCCAGAGAAATGCGACTACAGCTTTCATTGCTGTAATTTACACAAGCAACCTACTTAAAAGCTGTTATCATCACAAAAATGTAATTTATTCCCTGCTCCCAAATATTATGTATGGAAACATTTTATCTGTAAAGGAATGACATTTCACAGCATTAGAAAAATCAAATTTTGCTAAAGATGCAAAGTGCTCGATGCAGGTCCTATTTAAGGAATAAAATTGTATCCTGGCTTGCAAATATAAAATACATTATTCCTCCTATTCCAGCACCAAGCAGGACTGTTAATTCAATTGGGTTCAATAACTTTAACATGTTTACAGGTACTAGGAACTTCTCTTGATCTTGACATTTCCTTGGGACACCTTTTGAGCTTTGGGTGAGCATTAAGCTACTGCTTCCTCTACTGTTCTGAGGAAACCATGGCGTGTTCCAGATGCGCGCAAAGTACGTATTAGGTACGTACTAGGGACACCCCTTTCCAGGCCCCTTTTGCCGCTTCCCCATGGCCTGGAAAGCGGCAGATCGGGGCCTCAGAGGCTGCCACTGTAGTGGGGAAAGGGGCGGTCTGTAAACCGCCCATTACAGGCCCTATCCCTTGTTGCCTACATGTACTCCCAAGGAAGTGAAGGGTTGCACTGCCTTTGGCATAGGGAAGATTGCTGCATGCATGCTGGAAGGAGCATAATATTAGAGTGATAATCCCCCTAAAGGATGACAACAATGTGAGAGCAAGCTGTTTATTGATCTATTGACCATAACAACAACAACAACCCCCAACAAATCATTAACAAGACCATGCACTGCATGGACGATCAAGCATTTTAGGTCTTATATCAATTACAATAGAAGCAGTTCTCAGTTTATGTCAGGGTTGCATTACTGGACTTGTAATGTAAATTGAAACTGATATAAATGGTAAGAGCTAGTTCGATAAAGAATATTTAGATACCAGAGGAATGCAGTCCAAGCTGACATAGGCATGGAGTTTGTGATTCTACTCATCCCACCACCAAATTAAAAGAGGTTTAAAACATACAACATCCAAGCTGATATTTTCCAAACTAGAGAAATATGCATATGGTCTCCAGTGGAACCAGATTAGGCAGTAACTGCTGAACCCAAAGGGAGCCAACTGGCTTTCCATTATATGACAGTACATCTTCAGAGAAGAGAGGAACAAACAGAGAGGAGCTGATGAGAAATGTGTTCTGTGATGTGAAGTCGAAGGCTTTCACAGCTGGCATCCATAGTTTTTTGTGGATTTTTCAGGCTATGTGGTCATGTTCTAGAAGAATTTATTCACCTGCCTCTGTGGCTGGCATCTTCAGAGAGTGGTGGCATGGAGGTGTGTGGGGTATATATACTGTGTGACCCTTGGGTGAGAGGAAGTGATTTACATCCATTGTCTGCAAATGAACATGCCCCAGGGGCAGGGGGTTCCCAGCAGACAATGGATCAATAATTAAATAGACACAAATCTTCCTTGCATATCCTCCCACTCTGAGGCCTTGCCATTCACCAACCAACCAACACACAGATTAATGTGTACATCGCTTCCTCTCAACCAAGGGTCACACAGTATGTATGTATGTATGTGTGTGTGTGTGTGTGCACACACACACACACACACACACACACACACACACACATATATACCACACTCACTTTCATGCCAGCATTCTCAGAAGATGCCAGCCACAGATGCAGGCAAAACATCAGGAATAAATTCTTCTAGAACACGGCCATATAGCCCAAAAATTCACAAAAAACTGTGTTTTGTGGTGTTTTCTCCAGCCAGTTGCCGAGGTGGAGAAAGCACACCAGGAGAAAAGAAGGCAGGCCAGCTCCTGCAGGGTCTTCAGCAGCAGGCTTGCCAAGTGAGAATTGCTGACCCCAGTTGTTAACTGCCCTCCAAAGCAAGCGGAAGAAACCTCTTCCAACCCCAGCAAATCTCCAAGATGCTAGATTCTTCCTGGATTTCCTCCGGCCCTAATTCTCCCTCTTCTAAGCAGGCAAAAGAAACTCCTTCCTACCAGAAATGCCATGACTGCAGTTACTTTCTTCCCCTATTCAGCCTAGGCATATAAAAGAAAACCAGTTACCTTTTCATATCACTTAAACTCAGGTCCAAAACACATTGCAGAAATAATCCAATCTGAAACCTCTTTAACTGCCCTGACTCAGTGCTAGACAGTCCTGGAAACTGTAGTTTATTGCAGCACCAGAGCTCTCTGACAAATAAGGCTAAATGTCTCTCAAAATTACAGTTCCCAGAATTCCCTAGCATTGAGCCGGGGCAGTCAAAGCGGTCTCAAACTGGATTATTTCTGCAGTATGTTTTGGATCTCTGTGTCAAAACTCCAAATAGCCTCTCTCTCACACCTTTGCTGTCCTGCCTCACTCAGCTGCACAGATGCGCTAGGAGAGCTATTGGTAACTTTCATTTATTGAGACTTTCATTTATTTGTTTGTTTATGGAGAAACATTGTAAATTTGAAATGTTGAAAATTGGGACAACACAGATTGAGACTCAACTATATTTAAAAACTGGCAACATTAACAATGTCCATAGGATGGTTTTCTTTAAGGCATCCTTTCAGAAATGTCGCAACTAAATCTTTGAAAGAAACGTTCTAAAAATAATTTCTTCTGTTGCATGCAGTGTTTCAAAAGTAACCCGTTGCTGTTATTTGTTGCAATGATGAAAACAAGTAATTTGTTACATTACTTGTTGCACCATAGATTAATTTGGCATTATTTTCTGTAACTTTTTTGAGCATGGGGAGAGTCCTTAGAATTGTTGAATGAATAGCAAAAAGCTTCCATTGAAAGATTACAAAACACCTACAGTGGATCCGTGGACTTTATCAGACA
>NW_024804447.1:0-5381 GCF_019175285.1 Sceloporus undulatus
TGTAAGATCCAACAACCTTCACCAATAATCTCCAACAGCAACTTGCTTAAAAGCAGTGAAGTTTATTGAGATATGAATGAAAGTGATCAGACAGACTTTTTAGTGAACTCTGAAAAGCAAATCTCAAGCCTCAAGTTAAAAGCACTCCTGGCTGGCCCCCACCTTTTTTACTCTCCCGCCTTCTACTCCCCACACCTCTCTCTCCTGTTTGCTTCCCAGGCTAGAGAAAGCAGGGTGACCTTGGAGAAGCTCTGCAGATGTCTCTTACTAATTAAACAGTGCATTCCAGACCTATGCAATTATCCCGCCAAAGCATCCCAACCCCCATAGCAAAGCAAGCTGGCAGACTACAATTTTAAGCCATTACAACAATATGAACAGTAACTACAGTGGATGGGAATATTGATTAGTTATTGGCTTTGGAGTTCTGACACTCTGCCTCCCCAAAACTTTATTTATCCAATTTAGGCTTGTCAGGGTAGGCCAAATGAAACTCATGAATCAATTTGTCAGCATTTACATGTTTAACCCCCACCCATTCAGCCATATCAACTGGAAAATGCTTCCACTGCACCAGATACTCCAATCCCCCCTTTACAATTCTAGAGTCCAAAATCTTTATAATTTCAAAATGTTCTTCCCCCTCAATGAGCAAAGGCAGGGGAGCAGGTTCGTTCAGTTCATCTTCAGTCCTCTTCCCAGCAGGCTTCAGCAGGCTGAAATGAAAGGTGGGGTTAATGTGTTTGTACATCTTTGGAAGATCCAACTCAGCAGTCACCTCACTAACCAGTCTTTTTACAGCAAAAGGACCCACAAACTTGGGGCCTAATTTTTTGCAAGGCACTCTACACTTTAAGTTCTTGGTAGACAGAAACACCCAGTCTCCCTCCTGGATGTCCCAACCAGACTTCCTGTGCTGATCAGCAAAATGCTTGTAGTCCAACTTGGCCTGCTTTAAAGCCTCCTCAATTTTAGGCCAACTGTCCCTCAATAGTTGGCTCCACTTTCCCACTGGCACAGGATCCTTTGGCTCAGGGGATAGCGAGGGGATAACCCTGGGCTCATAGCCAAACACCACTTGAAAAGGAGACATTCCAATGCTGGCATGACTAGATACGTTGAATGCCACCTCAGCATGGGGTAGCAAGTCCATCCAGTTGTCTTGTAGGTAATTGACATAGCACCTTAAATATACCTCCAGAGACCGATTAACCCTTTCCGTCTGACCGTCCGTTTGTGGGTGAAAAGCAGAGCTAAAGGCCAATTGCACCCCCAGTTTATCCTGTAAGCACCTCCAAAATTTTGAAGTGAAAGATGATCCGCGGTCAGACAGAAT
The DNA here is from genome assembly GCF_019175285.1 of Sceloporus undulatus. Classification (NCBI taxonomy): domain Eukaryota; kingdom Metazoa; phylum Chordata; class Lepidosauria; order Squamata; family Phrynosomatidae; genus Sceloporus; species Sceloporus undulatus. The sequence goes on from NW_024804447.1 coordinate 1,337, forward strand.
CTTGTCTGGTAAGCAATGCAACTTGTATATGTTTTCAATAAAAAGGTCAGCCAGTTTGGATGCAGATGGGACCCCCTTGCAACCCACATAGTGTACCTGTTTGGAGAACAAATCTGTAATAACCCAAATGGTGTCTTTGCCCTTGCTTTCTGGCAAATCTGTAATAAAGTCCATTGCAATGTGTTGCCAAGGTCTAGATGGAGTCTCCACAGGTTGTAATAGGCCACTTGGCTTGCCTGTGTGAGGTTTGGCTCTGGCACAGATTGAACACCCCTGTACATAAGCCTCAACTTCCTTACGAGCTTTGGGCCACCAATACTTTGCACTCAGGGTCACCCAGGTTTTAACAAACCCCCAATGTCCTGCAGCTTTGACATCATGACAAAGTTCAAGCACTTTCGCCCTGCAGGCTTCAGGCACATAAACTTTCCCATCTTTGGTCCATACCCCCTGTTCAGAACATTGGAGTTTGGGTTTTAGGCTTGTCAACTCCTCATCAGTCTCATAATTTTCCAAAATTTCCCTCAACATAGGGTCTAGGCTTTCTAAGCGAGACTCCTGTTCCTTCTTGGCCTGGGAGCGGGTGGTCACACCTAGCCCCAATTGTTTTGAGGAGAACAGAGTCTGTAGCTCCCCCCGTTCCTGTTGACCCCGACCATGCATTCGGGACAACCCATCGGCAAGCACATTGTCTTTGCCAGGAAAGAATTTTATGGTGAAATTGAACTTGTAAAATTCTTTCGCCCATCGTCTCTGTTTGGGAGTCAAATGCTTGGGGGTTTGCAGGGCCTCTAAGTTTCGGTGATCAGTCCACACTTCAAAAGGGTGTGGAGTCCCCTCCAAGAATTGCCTCCACACCTCTAACGCCCTTTTAATGGCATATGCTTCACGCTCCCAGCATGGCCAACCGGCTTGGGTCGAATCAAAGCGCTTAGACAAGTAGGCGCAAGGCCTCAATTTGCCTTCACTGTCCCTCTGCAACAGCACTGCCCCCACGGCCTCGTCCGAGGCGTCCACCTGCACCACAAAAGGTTGTTCGGGGTCTGGGTGCTTTAACACAGGCTCAGTGCTGAACAGTTTCTTTAATTGCACAAAAGCCTCAGTGCACTCCTTAGTCCATTCCACCTTGTAGGAGGGTTTCTTTCGGGCTGCCTGTTCCTCAACAGTGGCAGGCCCCCCTGAAGTTCCCTTCACTTTGGTCTTCAGCAAGTTTGTGATGGGCAAGGCAATTTGAGCAAAGTTGGGAATGAACTGTCTATAAAAATTAGCAAACCCTAGAAACCTTTGCACCTGTTTGCGGGTTTTTTGGTTGCGGCCAATTCATGACATCTTGGACCTTGTGTGGGTCCATCTGCAGACCCTTAGTGGATACTCTATAACCCAAGAACTCCAAGTTGTCGGTATGGAATTCACATTTTGACAGTTTGACATACAGTTTGTTATCCAACAGTCTTTGCAACACCTTGCGCACCAATTTTACATGGCTGGACAGGTCTGGGGAATAAATAAGGATATCATCCAAGTACACCAGCACCCCCTCGTACAACAGGTCCTGCAGTACTTCGTGTATCAGCTGCATAAAACAAGAAGGTCCTCCAGAAAGTCCAAAAGGGAGGACTAAGTACTCAAAAGCCCCTAAGGGGCAATGGAAGGCTGTTTTGTACTCATCCCCTTCTTTAATCCTTACTCGAAAGTAAGCATCCCTCAAGTCCAACTTGGTGAAAACTTTCCCTGTCGCCAACCTGCTCAGCATGTCCTTCATTAATGGCAGAGGGTATTTGCTACACGTGCTGATAGCATTCAGATTTTTATAGTCTGTTACCAATCGAAGGGTCCCATCTTTCTTTTCTCTAAAGAACACCGGTGCCCCAAACGGAGACTTGGAGGGGCGAATAAAGCCTCTAGCCAAATTCTTATTGATGAACTCCTTCAATGTCTCCATCTCCCTAGGAGTCATTGAGTACAGTTTAGGTTTGGGGAGCGGGGCCCCGGGTGTCAATTCTATAGCACAGTCCGTGTCCCGGTGGGGCGGCAGGAGGTCACATTCCTTTTCCTCAAACACCGCCCCCAAGTCCTGGTAGACCCATGGAAATTTCCCCATCTCCTGAAGCTGGTTGACGACCGCTTTTGGGAAAGGGCCATATACAGTCACCGCTGTGGCTCGGTTGGGTTCCCTCCCCAGGGTTCCCGACAAAGCCACATGTTTGCTACACCCAGGGTCGTTGAACACCAACTGTTTTGTTCTCCAATTGATGTATGGGTTGTGAAAGGCTAGCCAGTCTATTCCCAACACTAGATCACAACCCCTGGTAGGACCCACCACAAACCGGATGGATTCCCAGTGTCCTGCAATCTGTAGAGTAAGTCTCTCCGTCTGGTGGCTGCTGGGTTTTCCCCCCATGACTGTCCCATCCATCTGCAGGAAAGGGATTGTCTCTGGCAAAGGCTCCAGTTTAATCTGGAGAGATTGCACCAGTCTCTCACTGATCAGACATCGGGTGCATCCCGAGTCTAGAGCCGCCAACATGGGCTCGGTAGTCCCTTTGATTTTATGTCCCAATTTAACTTCAAGGTAATATATGGAAACCCCTCCACTCACCAAGTCCGGGATGTCATTGTCCGGAGCCGGTACAGCTGGGCAACTGTCATCGGCACCTGCCGGCGCGGCCGCCTGGCCGGCTGCCCCTTTCCCTGACCCTCCGGAGCCGGTTGCTGCCGCCTTGGTCGCCTTTTTGACTGTGGCCCTCTCCGGACAGGCAGCAATCAGGTGGCCCCTCTTTCCACATGCCAAACAGAGGCCAAGTTTCATCCGGCGTTGTTTCTCCACCTCCGCCGTAGTCTTGGGTTTGCCCTCTCGTCCTGGAGCCGCTGCCGCCTTCCCTTGCTGGAAAGCCGCCCGCTGCTTGGCCAGCTTGATCCGCTCCCTGGTAGCCTCCGCCTCCCCAGCACAACGAATCCAGTCTTGGAGGTCCGTGGGCGACTCCTTCATCAGGATCCACTCCAGCAGTTCTGCGCGGAGCCCATCCTGGAACTGGCGCGTCATCATCGCGTCCGGATAGTCCGTAATATTGGATGCCACCCTCCGGAACTCCATCACGTACTCGGCCACCGATCTGCTTCCCTGCTGCAAGGTGGCGAACTTGGCTTTCGCCCGATCCACGCGGAATGGGTCCTCGAACCTTGCACGAAGAGCCGTCATGAAGGCATCCAGGGACCGCAGCTCAGGAGCCCCACAATCATACAGCTGCACCAACCACTGAGCCGCTTGGCCCTCCAGTCGGCCGGCCACACATCTCACCTTCTCGGCTTCATCCGGGAAGTAGTCCCCTCTTGCCCGCATGTGTCCCGCCACCTGCGCGAGGAAGAAGGGAAGCTGCTCCGGGTCTCCGTTGAACTTAGCCTCCAGCTTACCAGCCAGCAGCTCCCGCAGTGCCTCTGCTTCCCCACGGTGACTGCGTGCAGTTCCTCCCGCTCCTCGCCGACGAGAGGGCGGCCTGGAGCCCTGGACATCTTCGTCCTCCTCCTCCGAGTCGGAGTCCTCCTCCAGGTCCAGCCGACGGGCTGCCCTGGCGGCGGTGGCTACGGGTGCCTTCCGGGCCTCCTGGCTCGGTTTCTTCCCTTCTTTGGGCATCAGGGTGGCCATCATCTCCTTCAGTTGGCGGAGGTCGTCCTTGACTCCTGCCACCTCCTCCGCTAAGTCCTCAGCTCCGGGGCTTTGCCACATAGCTTCCCCCAAGCCTTGGTCCCAGGCCGTCAGTCTGCCAGCCCGGCGCCGGTGTCTTCCGGTCCCTGCTGGCAAATACCACCAGTCCTCTGGTTGTTCCTCAGCGCCGGTCCCGGTCTTGGGCCTGGCTCCCTGGCGTCCCCCGACGCCACCTTTTCCCTCAGTCCCGAGGGCCTCGGTTTCCTTCACCACCTCGATCTCCAGGTCGGATGGGTCAACTTGCACCTTCACCTCGGTCATGATGACAAAGAGATTACAGCAAGAGTTCACTAACTGTAAGATCCAACAACCTTCACCAATAATCTCCAACAGCAACTTGCT
>NW_024804448.1:0-5381 GCF_019175285.1 Sceloporus undulatus
TTAAGCAAGTTGCTGTTGGAGATTATTGGTGAAGGTTGTTGGATCTTACAGTTAGTGAACTCTGCTGTAATCTCTTTGTCATCATGACTGAGGTGAAGGTGCAAGTTGAACCATCCGATCTGGAGATCGAGGTGGTGAAGGAAACCGAGGCCCTCGGGACTGAGGGAAAAGGTGGCGTCGAGGGACGCCAGGGAGCCAGGCCCAAGACCGGGACCGGCGCTGAGGAACAACCAGAGGACTGGTGGTATTTGCCAGCGGGGACCGGAAGACACCGGCGCCGGGCTGGCAGACTGACGGCCTGGGACCAAGGACTGGGGGAAGCTATGTGGCAAAGCCCCGGAGCTGAGGACTTATCGGAAGAGGTGGCAGGAGTCAAAGACGACATCCGCCAACTGAAAGAGATGATGGCCACCCTGATGCCCAAAGAAGGGAAGAAACCGAGCCAGGAGGCCCGGAATGCACCCGTCGCCACCGCCGCCAGAGCAGCCCGCCAGCTGGACCTGGAGGAGGACGCCGACTCGGAGGTGGAGGACGAGGATGACCATGACTCCAGGCCGCCCTCTCGTCGGAGAGGAGCGGGGGGAACCTCACGTATTCGCCGTGGGGAAGCAGAGGCACTGCGGGAGCTGCTGGCTGGTAAGCTGGAGGCTAAGTTCAACGGAGATCCGGAGCAGCTTCCCTTCTTCCTCGCGCAGGTGGCGGGACACATGCGGGCGAGAGGGGACTACTTCCCGGATGAAGCCGAGAAGGTGAGATGTGTGGCCGGCCGACTGGAGGGCCAAGCGGCTCAGTGGCTGGTGCAGCTGTATGATTGTGGGGCTCCTGAGCTGCGGTCCCTGGATGCCTTCATGACAGCACTTCGTGCCCGGTTCGAGGACCCGTTCCGCGTGGATCGGGCCAAAGCCAAGTTCGCCACCCTGCAGCAGGGGAGCCGATCCGTGGCCGAATACGTGCTGGAATTCCGGAGCGTGGCCTCCAATATACCGGACTATCCGGGCCCAATGATGGTACGCCAGTTCCAGGATGGACTTCGGGCCGACCTGCTGGAATGGATCCTGATGAAGGAATCGCCCACAGATCTACAGGACTGGATTCGGTGCGCCGGAGAGGCGGAGGCAACACGGGAGCGGATCAAGCTGGCCAAGCAGCGAGCGGCTTTCCAGCAGGGGAAGGCGGCAACGACTCCAGGCCGAGACGGCAAGCTCAAGACCGCAGCGGAGGTGGAGAAACAACGCCGGATGAGACTCGGCCTCTGCCTGGGATGCGGGAAAAGGGGCCACATGATTGCAGCATGCCCTGACAGGGCCCCCCTGAAAAAGGCTACCAAGGCAGGGCCGGCAGGTGCCGGGGGTCCAGGGAAAGGGGCCGCCGGGCAGGCTGTTGCCCCGGCAGGGACCGAAGGCGAGCACCCTGCTGGACCGGCTCAGGACCCAGCTGTGCCAGACTTGGTGAGTGGAGGGATTTCCATTTACTACTTGGAAGTTAAATTGGGGCACAAGATAAAAGGGACTACAGAGCCGATGCTGGCGGCTCTGGACTCGGGGTGTACTCGATGTCTGATTAGTGAAAGACTGGTGCAATCGCTCCAAATAAAGCAGGAGCCTTTGCTGGAAGCCATCCCCTTCCTGCAGATGGATGGGACAGTCATGGGGGGAAAGCCCAGCAGTTACCAGACTGAGAAACTTGTCCTTCAGGTTTCGGGACATTGGGAAACCCTTCGGTTTGTGGTGGGGCCCACCAGGGGTTGCGACTTGGTGCTGGGAATAGACTGGTTGGCTTTTCATAACCCCTACATTAACTGGAGGACCAAGCAGTTAGTGTTCAATGACCCGGGGTGTAGCATGCATGTGGCGCCTGCTGGAAAAGTGGGGGGGGAGCCGCACCGAGCCACGGCAGTGACTGTCTATGGCCCTTTCCCAGCTGCGGCAGTAAACAGGCTACAGGAGGTGGGAAGTTTCCCAGAGGTCTATAAGGACTTGAGAGCAGTATTTGAAGAAACTGAGTGTGACCTCTTGCCGCCCCACCGGGACACGGACTGTGCAATCGAACTGACCCCAGGGGCCCCTCTCCCCAAACCCAAACTGTACTCAATGACCCCAAGGGAGATGGAGACACTGAAGGAGTTTATTAACAAAAATCTGGCTAGAGGCTTCATCCGACCCTCCAGCTCACCTTTCGGGGCGCCAGTGTTCTTCAGGGAAAAGAAGGATGGTTCCCTGCGGCTGGTAACAGACTATAAGAACTTAAATGCTATCAGCACCTGTAGCAAGTATCCCCTTCCATTGATGAAGGACATGCTGAGCAGGTTGGCCACGGGGAAGATTTTTACTAAATTAGACTTGAGAGATGCTTACTTTCGAGTAAGGATAAAAAAAAGGGGATGAGTACAAAACAGCCTTCCACTGCCCATTAGGGGCTTTTGAGTACTTAGTCCTCCCTTTTGGACTTTCTGGAGGACCTTCTTGTTTTATGCAGCTGATCCATGAAGTACTGCAAGACCTGTTGTACGAAGGGGTGCTGGTGTACTTGGATGACATCCTTATTTACTCCCCAGACCTGCCCAGCCATATAAAATTGGTGCGCAAAGTGTTGCAAAGACTGTTGGATAACAAACTGTATGTTAAACTGTCTAAATGTGAATTCCATACTGATAGCTTGGAGTTCTTGGGTTATAGAGTATCCACCAGGGGACTGCAGATGGACCCACACAAGGTCCAAGATGTCATGAATTGGCCGCAACCAAAAACCCGCAAACAGGTGCAAAGGTTTCTAGGGTTTGCCAATTTTTACAGACAGTTCATTCCCAATTTTGCTCAAATTGCATTACCCATCACCAACCTATTGAAAACAAAGGTGGGGGAATCTGGGGATCCGGCAAGTGCTGGGGAACAGGCAGCCCGAATGAAACCCTCTTATAAAGTAAACTGGACCAGGGAGTGCACCGAGGCATTTGTACAGTTAAAGAAGTTGTTCAGCACTGAGCCGGTGTTGAAACACCCAGACCCAGAACAACCTTTTGTGGTGCAGGTGGATGCATCAGATGATGCCGTGGGGGCAGTATTGATGCAGAGAGACAATGAAGGCAAACTGAGGCCTTGCGCCTACTTGTCTAAGCGCTTTGATTCAACCCAACAGGGTTGGCCATGCTGGGAGCGGGAAGCCTATGCCATTAAGAGAGCGTTGGAGGTGTGGAGACAATTCTTGGAGGGGGCTCCCCACCCATTTGAGGTGTGGACCGATCACCGAAATTTAGAGGCCCTGCAAACCCCCAAACAATTGACTCCCAAACAGAGACGGTGGGCAAAAGAATTTTACAAGTTCAATTTCACTATAAAATTCTTTCCTGGCAAAGACAATGTGCTTGCGGATGGCTTGTCCCGAATGCATGGCCGGGGACAACAGGAACGGGGGGAGCTACAGACTCTGTTCTCTTCCAAACAATTGGGGCTAGGTGTGACCACTCGCTCCCAGACCAAAAAAGAACAGGAGACTCGCTTAGAAACCCTAGACCCCATGGTGAGGGAAATTTTGGAGAAATATGAGACTGATGAGGAATTGGCAAGTCTAAAGACTGAACTCCAATGCTCAGAACAGGGGGTCTGGACCAAAGATGGGAAAATCTATGTACCTGGAGTCTGCAGGGCGAAAGTGCTTGAACTTTGTCATGATGTCAAAGCTGCAGGACATTGGGGGTTCGTTAAAACATGGGTGACCCTGAGTTCAAAATACTGGTGGCCCAAAGCTCGTAAGGAGGTTGAAGCATATGTACAGGGGTGTTCAATCTGTGCCAGAGCCAAACCTCACACAGGCAAGCCCAGCGGCCTATTACAACCTGTAGAGACTCCATCTAGACCTTGGCAACACATTGCAATGGACTTTATTATGGACTTGCCAGAAAGCAAAGGCAAAGACACCATCTGGGTTGTTACAGACTTGTTTTCCAAACAGGTACACTATGTGGGTTGCAAGGGGGTCCCCTCTGCATCCAAACTGGCTGACCTTTTCATTGAAAATATATACAAGTTACATTGTTTGCCAGACAAGATTCTGTCTGACCGCGGATCATCTTTCACTTCAAAATTTTGGAGGTGTTTGCAGGACAAGTTGGGGGTGCAATTGGCGTTTAGCTCAGCTTTTCACCCCCAAACGGACGGTCAGACGGAAAGGGTTAATCGGTCCCTGGAGGCCTATTTAAGGTGCTATGTCAATTACCTACAAGACAACTGGATGGACTTGCTACCCCATGCTGAGGTGGCATTTAACGTATCTAGTCATGCCAGCATTGGAATGTCTCCTTTTCAAGTGGTGTTTGGCTATGAGCCTAGGGTTATCCCCTCGCTATCCCCTGAGCCAAAGGATCCTGTGCCAGTGGGAAAGTGGAGCCAACTATTGCGGGACAGTTGGCCTAAAATTGAGGAGGCTTTGAAGCAGGCCAAATTGGACTACAAGCGTTTTGCTGATCAGCACAGGAAGCCTGGTTGGGACATACAGGAGGGAGACTGGGTGTTTCTGTCCACCAAGAACTTAAAGTGTAGAGTGCCTTGCAAAAAATTAGGCCCCAAGTTTGTGGGTCCTTTTGCTGTAAAAAGACTGGTTAGTGAGGTGACTGCTGAGTTGGACCTTCCTAAAATGTACAAACACATTAACCCCACCTTTCATTTCAGCCTGCTGAAGCCTGCTGGGAAGAGGACTGAAGATGAACTGAAAGAGCCTGCCCCACTACCATTGCTCATTGAGGGGGAAGAACATTTCGAAATTGTGAAAATTTTGGACTCTAGGGTTGTAAAAGGGGGCTTGGAATATCTGGTGCAGTGGAAACATTTCCCAATTGATATGGCTGAGTGGGTGGGGGTCAAACATGTCAATGCTGAACGGTTAATTCATGAGTTTCATTTGGCTTATCCTGACAAACCTAAATTGTGTAAATAAAGCTTTGGGGAGGCAGAGTGTCAGAACTCCAAAGCCAATAACCAATCAATATTCCCATCCACTGTAGTTACTGTTCATATTATTGTTGTAATGGCTTAAAACTGTAGTTCTGCCAGCTTGCTTTGCTATGGGGGTTGGGATGCTTTGGCGGGATAGCTGCATAGGTTTGGAATGCACTGTTTAATTAGTAGGAGACATCTGCAGAGCTTCTCCAAGGTCAACCTGCTTTCTCTAGCCTGGGAAGCGAACAGGAGGGAGAGATGTGGGGAGTAGAAGGCGGGAGAGGAAAAAAGGTGGGGGCCAGCCAAGAGTGCTTTTAACTTGAGGCTTGAGATTTGAGTTTCAGAGTTCACTAAAAAGTCTGTCTGATCACTTTCATTCATATCTCAATAAACTTCACTGCTTTTAAGCAAGTTGCTGTTGGAGATTATTGGTGAAGGTTGTTGGATCTT
>NW_024804449.1:0-5380 GCF_019175285.1 Sceloporus undulatus
ATAGAGTGGATGGGCATCTTTCAGGGGTGCTTTCATCATGTATTTCTGTATTAATGCATTTTGCAAATGTTTGCTAATATTGTTTTGCAGATTTTCAGTTATTCTCATGATAACTTGATATTTCTCATATCACTAAGAAGTACTTTGAATTCAGTATTTAAGACCTTCTTTGGAGGTCTGTAAAAGAGATTGGATTGCCATCTTTTGAAAATACTTCGGTTATGTATTCCTACATGGGACTAGGTTGAACTAGTCCCTTGTGGTCCCTTTTAACTCTAAAACTCTGTGATGCTACTAGATAGGGCTATAGACTCCTGTCTGATACCATGGAGAATCTCTTCTACACTTAGTCAGTCTAAGCAATGTTGAGCTAGATGTTGTGTTGTTATTTGCGGCTTTGAACCATGGTGATCCTATGAATGAGAGACTTCCAAGTCACACACAAATACACATAGACTTTTTTTTCCCACTTTGCATTTTGATAAGTGTATCACAAAATTCAGGAAGTGTAACTATCAGTTTCTGTTTGCATACACTAGCTGTGTTTCGATTTGCTTACTAATTCAGGAAGTCAATTCTGTAAGTTTAATGTGAATCAAACAAATTTCAGTTCCATCTCCTGTTTCCAGGACAGACTACTTAAGAAGCTGGCTTCCAGTACGAACTCAGCTGCTGCCTGTTCAGCTGTTGTAAATGTTTCTGTGTTAGAAGATCCCAAAGATCTTGGCATTGGCATAGAAGACTGAGTGCCCTGGCGATCTTCCATATAGGATAGCTATTGTCTGTCTGCATAAATTTCTCCCACATGTTTTAACTTTGTCCTGCTGCTTGGCTGGACTCCACAGCCCACTCATTCCAGAAAAAGAGGAGACTGACTTTAATGGGATTACTCTGGAGCAAACGCATTGTGGCTTCCAGCTCCAGTTGACCTCATTCGTTCAGCAGTCTGTCTATCTGTATGTGTGTTGCAGCTTCTTGAGGAGTTGCAGCATTTTTACAGGATAGTTTAGTTTCAGGGCTGGGCAGAGTGAATTATTTGCTTTAAAAATAGCACTCGGGTAGCCTTGCGAATGCATTATTGATAATCTCTTGCATTTATTATTGCCAAAAAGTGCCAGCAAACACTGTGCCTTCATTAAGGGCTTTTCCAGTTGATGGGAGGAGGATGCTGATCTTCAGTTTTAGTTTTGGTGGTTTTTTGAAAGAAAAAATATGTCATTTCTAATGTTTAAGAGCATGAAAGTTATGAGTTGCCGATTACACAGTTACCTCTACATATTTACTTTTAGGATAACAAGAATATAACAAAGTCACATTTCAAAAAGTAAGAAAATGAGAAACAACACACTTATTTTAAGTAATGACTTGCAAGAAAACAGCCGTCTTAGGTTGCATTTACACTGTGGAAAAAATGCAGTTTGACACCACTTTAACTGCCATGGCTCCATCCTACAGAATCCGGGGATTTGTAGTTTGGTGAGGCACTAGCATGCTTTGTCAGAGAATGACAAAGACCTTGTAAAACTACAAATCCCCTGATTCCATAGGATGGAGCTCCAGCAGTTGAAGAGATATCAAACTACATTACTTCTACAGTGTAGATGCACTTGTCGTCTCTTGCAGCATAAAAAGAAAGAAGGGAAGGGGAGAAAAAAAAAGGAATGTGGCAGCAGCTTTAAGACTAACTTCTTTTTATTTATTTTTAAAATGAATGTATTAAAAACCAGTCTTCTTTTTTCCTCCTCTTCCTCTCCCCCCTCCCTTCTTTTTGAGTAATGAGCATTTGTTGTAGGTTACTTTCAAAAACTGCTTTTTAGGGAATTCTTATAAGGCATTTCTACCGATATTTCCTTTTCCGTTCTAAAGACTTTTTTCTGAAAAGCATAACATAAAGTAATGGGAAAGTAATGTTTTTAGCTAACTTTAAACTATCTGTTTTTAAGTGAAGAATGATTTTTTTTTCAAAAATTGTCTTTTAACTTTATGGTTCTTATTACAATATTGCTTTACTGTACACCACTTTGTGGTCATCATATAAAGGGTGGAAGATAAATGTTAATCATCATCATCATCATCATCACCATCAACATGGAACATGCAAAAATAATGTCACAAGTTACTGGTTTTCACCATATTTTTTTAAAAAGTAACTTTCCAAAAGAGCAAAATCAAGGTTTGCTTTTTGGATTTTTTTTTAACAATTAGCTCTCCATATCCACAGATTCTATAGCCACAGACTGAAACATCCACAGCTTGAAAATATTTTTAAATTTATAAATTCCAGAAAGCAAACCTTGATTTTGCCATTTTATATAAGGGGCACTATTTTACTATGCCATTGTATATAATATAGCACTGCTATATGGGCGCAGGCCCTCCCAGCTGGGTACTCTGTCAGTGAGCAGGTGAGGGGAAGTGGGCGGGGGGGGCGGAGTGGCTCTAGTCTATAAGAACCATCTGACCTTGGCCAGGATACCTGTCCGGAACACAGTCCATTTCGAGTGTATGTACCTTAGCCTGAAGACCAGGGATAGTTTGGGGATTTTGCTAGTCTACCGGCCACCCCGTTGTCTGGCAGACTCCCTGACCGAGCTGACACAGCTGGTCTCTGAGCTGCTGTTGGAGACCCCCAGACTCTTAGTTTTGGGGGACTTTAACATTCCGCTCGAGACCAGTTTAACAGGTGCGGCTCGGGAGTTCATGGAGACCATGACAAACATGGGCCTATCCCAATTGGTCAAAGGGCCCACACATTGTGCAGGTCATACACTCGATGCGGTCTTCAGTACGGAACAGGAATATCCGTGGGCGGAGGTGGTAAGTACCTCCGCATTGTCATGGACGGATCATTTCCTGGTCAAGACGAAACTTAGAGCCAATATCTGCCCCACCGGGGGTGGCAGACCCATTAGAATGGCCCGCCCTCGAAGGCTGATGGAGTCCATTGGATTCCAGACAGCCTTAGAGGGTTTAATGGTTGGGAATGCCGGTGATCCGGTCGATGCTCTGGTCAATACCTGGAACACCGATCTTACCAGGGCTATCGACACGATCGCTCCCAAGCGCCCTTGCCATCCTGCCCCAAATCGGAGGCCCTGGTTCACACCAGAGCTGAGGAAGATGAAGTGGTTTGGACGACGGCTAGAGCGCAGGTGACGGAAGACTCGACTCTTATCCGACAGAACTCGCCATAGGAACTTTCTTCGTTCCTATCGGGAGGCAATACGTGCAGCGAAGAGAGCCTTCTCCTCTGCACGTATTGCGTCTGCAGAGTCCTGTCCAGCAGAGCTGTTTAAGGTGGTGAGGGAAATGACGCAGGTGCCCCCTGCGCCAAATCCCTTACTTAACCCGACGACAGCCTGCTGTGACGCGTTTAACAACTTCTTTGCAGACAAAATCTCTCAGATAAGAGCCGACTTAGATGCCACCGTTGAAACAGAGTCGACAGGCGAGGCGTCCAGTGACTCCGCCGATGTAGTCATACTGGATCAGCTCCAATCTGTGAGTACTGATGACGTGGACAAGCTGCTTGGTAAGGTGAGAAAGACAACTTGCCCTCTTGACCCTTGCCCATCATGGCTGGCCGTCCAGGGGGGAATGTATTGATGAGATTCCTCACGGATATCATCGGTGCATCCTTCAGGGAAGGACATGTTCCATCTTGTTTAAAGGAAGCGGCGGTTAGGCCGCTCCTGAAAAAACCTTCCCTGGACCCCTTGGATATGAGGAATTATAGGCCGGTGTCATTGCTGCCATTTTTGAGCAAGGTGATCGAGAGGGCAGTTGCCCTTCAGCTCCAAGCTGTCTTGGATGAAGCCGATTATCTAGACCCATTTCAAACTGGCTTTAGGACAGGCTTTGGGGTTGAGACTGCCATGGTTGCCTTGACCGATGATCTGCGTCTGAGCATTGACAGGGGGAGTGTGACCCTGTTGGTGCTCTTAGACCTCTCAGCGGCTTTTGATACTATAGATCACGGCATCCTCTTGGACCGCCTGAAAGGGTTAGGTATTGGGGGCACTGCTTTGCAGTGGTTCCGGTCCTTCCTCTCGGGCAGGTCTCAGAGGGTGGTACTCGGGGACTGTAGCTCCAGTAAGAGGTACCTCACTTGTGGGGTTCCTCGGGGGCTATTTTGTCCCCGATGTTATTTAACATCTATATGAAGCCGCTGGGTGAGATAATACGGAGTTATGGTGCTGGGTGTTATCAGTACGCTGATGACACCCAGATCTATTTCTCCGTATCTCGTTCGTCGGCCTCGAATTCCGATGGCATCTCTTCTCTCAATGAATGTCTTCAGGCGGTAATGGGCTGGATGAGGAAAAACAGATTGAAACTGAATCCAGACAAGACGGAGGTGCTCATGGTAGCGGCCCCGAAACCAAGAATTGGGTTGCAACCTCCAGTCCTGGATGGGGTCACACTCTCCTCCAGCGACTGTGTTCGCAGTCTGGGGGTGCTCCTTGACTCGTTGCTCCTGATGACAAATCAGGTAAATGCGACGGTCAGGAGTGCCTGTTATCAGCTTCGGCTGATACGCCAGCTGTGCCCTTTTCTGGAAGTAAGGGATCTCGAGACGGTTGTGCACGCGCTGGTAACCTCACGCCTTGACTTCTGTAATGCACTCTACATGGGGCTACCCCTGTGCTTGACTCGGAAATTACAGCTGGTTCAAAACATGGCAGCCAGGCTTGTGTCAGGTACATCTAGGAGGGACCACATTACTCCGGTTTTGAGGTCCCTCCACTGGCTGCCTATCAGCTTCCGGGCCCAGTACAAGGTGTTGGTTATCACCTTTAAAGCCCTAAATGGCTTGGGTCCAAGCTATCTTAGGGACTGCCTCCTCCCGTATAATCCTCCCCGCGCTCTCCGGTCCTCTGGGAGGAACTTACTACAGCCTCTAAAATCTAGGCTTGCGGCAACCTCCCAGAGGGCGTTCTCTGCTGTCGCCCCCAAACTCTGGAACGACCTGCCGGATGAGATCCGTCAGATAACATCATTAGACAGCTTTTAAAAAGTGGTCAAGACGGATCTCTTCCGGCAGGCCTTTCCAGATTAACCATCCCGGCCCAGGTTCCCAGGTTCCCTGATTCCCTCATTTCTCCCGTGGCCCCATCTTAGTGATGGTTGAGGATCAACAGAGGGATATCAGGGTTTTTAGTTTTAATTGCTGTTTTTATGCTTGATATTGTGTTTTTAATATGTTATACTGTTTAATACTGTCTTAAGGGGGGGAGGGACAAAGTGTTTTTAATTGTCATATTTTATATTTTACCTTTGTTAACCGCCCGGATTGGTTTGCCAGAGGGCGGTATACAAATAAATATTATTATTATTATTATTATTATTATTATTATTATTATTAATGAGAATTGAGCAT
>NW_024804450.1:0-5380 GCF_019175285.1 Sceloporus undulatus
CACACACACACACACAGGCACCCCGTACACATTTTGCAGTTCTTTTTAAGACTTTAATCCTCAGACCCTCAAAAAGCAAGACAAAGAAAGGGGGGAAAAGAGAGAAGGGGATAAAAAAGGGGGGATAAAAAAAAGGGGGGACTTATTTACTTTATGGTTTCTCAGAGGAAACATCCTTTTGAAAAATGATTTCCCCATTTCTTCCTGCTCTCTCATTTTCTTCTTTGCAATCCCAATGCAATTTCATTACCTTTCTGGGGTTATTTTGGCAATCTCATTTTTCCCTTTAGTATTCTCTTTCCCTTTTCAATCCCATTTTTCCTAGAAACCTTATAGTGTTCCTTGCAGTCCCATTTCCTTCCTAGCAATCCTTTTTCCCCCCTTGGAAGCCCATTTTTGTTCCTTGAAATCCCATGTTTAGCAATCCCATTTCGTGCCTTGCAATCTCAATCCCAATTTCTTTTTAGCCATTTCCCTTGCATTCTCATTTTTTCCCCTAGCAATCTAACATTGTTCCCTGCAATCCCAGTTTGTTTTTGGCAGTCTCTTTTCCCTTGCAATCCCATATTTTAAGCAACCCCATTTTGTTCCTTGCAATCTCGTTTTCCCCCATGAAATCCCTTTCTCTTTGCAATCCCATTTTTCCCTAGCAAACTCACACTGTTCCTTGCAATCCCAATTTGCTTTTAGCAATTTCCCTTGCATTCTCACTTTGTTCCCTTGCAACCCCGGCTGGCTTTTAGATTTCTTTTCCCTTGCATTCTCATTTTGTTCCTTGCAATCCCATTTTAATTCTTGAAATCCCTTTTTTCTCCTTTGCGATCCCTTTTCCCTTTGATTTCTCCCTTGCAATCCCTTTTTTCCCTTGCACCTCCATTTCTCCCTTTGCAATCCTATTTTTCCCCTTTCTTTGCTTTCTCGCAATGCCCCCAGGACTGAAAACAACAATCAATGGCCAAATCATAATCATAATCATAATCATAAAAGATTGCATTGATCGTGGATAAAATTTTTTACAAAAACCTATGCAACTAGGAAGGGTCGAGAGGAAAGAACTGCCCAGAAAAAAAGAACTCCCCCCCCCCAAAAAAAGCTGGGGTTGAGGGGAGGCCATGCCAAATGCCCCCCTTTTTATCCCCCCAAAAGGTCCATCGTGGTCCATCGAGGGTGGCCTCGCTTTTGTCTGTCTGTCTGTCTGCAATCTAGCGGAGGAAGAAGCGGAGACGGAGTGTTTTAAACGTGAGACGTACCTTTCTTCGACAGTTCGTAAGGCGAGTCCTTGCTGAGGTCGAAGTGGGACTGGCTCCGGAGGAGTTTGCTGCTCTCTTTCGTCGTCAAAGCGGCTTCGGCGCGGCTCAAGAGCGTCTGATTTAATCCGTTCAAAGGCGGCCCGCCGTGACTGCTAGGCGTGACTGCCGTCGGGGCCGCATTAAGGGCCCCGAAGGAGCCATAGTTCGTGTAGCCCGGGTAAAAGGGGCTGGCGGTGTAGTAGAGGGGCCGGGAGAGGACCGAGGGTCCGTTGGGGAAGGGGCAGTGCGTGGTGGAAGGCGGCGGCCGCCCCGTCGGGGATGAGGATGATGATGATGATGAGCCTCCTCCAGTTCCTGCTCCAGATCCTCCCAAACCTGGATGGACCTCTCTGAGGACCACCATCTCCCCGCCTCCCTCCTTCCCTTTGTCCCCCGACGTGGCGATCTCCGCCAAGGACCACAGTTTGGGCTTGGAAAGGGATGCTGGTGGTGGGGCTGGAGGTGGTGGTGGTGGTGGTTGGGGTGGTGGGCCTCCACTTCCCTGGGGCGAGTGGATGACCGACTGGCCTTGGCTGGGCGGGTGGAGGTCCGTCGTAGTCGTCGTCGTCGAAGGGGGTCGGTACAGGGCCGGCAAAGGGTGAGGGTCCTCGCCGGGACCAGGGCTCTGGTGGTGGTGGTGGTGGTGCTGGTGGTGTTGGTGATGGTGGTGGACCTGGAGGAGGAGGCGGCCCGAGGAAGGCCCCAGTGGAGGAGGAGGAGGAGGAGAAAGGCCTCCTTTGGACGGCAAGGCCACCACTTCGTCGGGGCTTTCTTTGCAATCCGAGTCGCTGGAGGCGCAGTCCGGGTCTTTGCTGCCCGGGGTGGGGGCCTTGGGGTCGCCGGGACCTGAAGAGAAGGATTAGGGGAAAGGGAAGGGGAGAGACACAAAACCGTCTGAAGAACCTGCAGGAGGACCCCTGCTCTCTCCCCCTCTTTCTTCCCCCCCCCCCCCCCCCCCCCCCCCCCCCCCCATCACCCCTGATCCTTCCTCCCCAAGGAACCTCCCCCCCCTTTTTTTATTTATTTATTTATTTCAAAGATTTATCTTTCTCCCAAAATGGGATTGAAGGCAGGTTACAATCATTATCTGCAATCCCTTCTCACCCAAGTAAGCTTTTCTCTCCCCTCACAATTGTCTACTATCCTTTCTTTCTCCATGGAATCTATCCCCCCATTGCTTCTTCTTACCCTTTTTTCTCTCCCCCCATTATCTCTTATCTCTTCCCTCCCCAAGGATCCTTTCCTCCCCCCACAATTGTCCCTTATTCCTTCCCTCCCCAAGGAATCTAATTCCTCCCATTTCTTCTCTCCCCAAGAAATTTATTTCCCCCCATTATTTATCTCTTCCTTCCCCAATAAACCTTTTCTCTCCCCCCACCCCATTATCTCTTATTCCATCCCACGTCTAAGCCGAGCTTTATTTCCAATTGAAGTCATCCCCCCACCCTCAAAAAATTGTCTCTTATTCCAGGGGAGTCCCATCTCCATCAGACTTCCAAGCTCAGTCTTAGTTCCAGTTTAAGTCTCCCCTATCTTCCAGGTTGAACCCTGTCCCGACTAGCAGTGACCAACATCCCATTCGTGGCTCAAGGGTCAGCCAATCCCAGACATCTATTTCATGGTTTCTGTGGGTCTGTGGTATAAGAGTGTGGGGCTGAAGGCATGGTCCTATCTCAAGCTTTCAGGGGACTTGCCAATTCAAGCCTCTGTTTCCCATTGATCCCGCTGGGCTTCTCTATTTAGAGTTGAGTTCCGTCCAAGGAAACCAAGAGGAATGTACCAAACCTCCAAATCCTGCAGTCCTCTGGGTGCTGTTGGACTGCAAAGCCCAGCATTCTTCACCTATGCTGGTCAGGGTTTGCAGTCCAACATCCTCCGGAGGACTCTCATTGGTGACCCAGCTGGGAAGAGTGGTAGTCCCATCCCATTCATTTCCATGAGTCCTCCAAAACATCTCGCCTACGTTTGGTGGCCCAAGCCATCTCCTCTCAGGAGCTTCATGAAGAAGATGGGGGTCTTCTGACCATCCCCAAAGCTTCCCTTCCTTCTAGACCTCCATCCTTCCTCAGCACACCGTCCCCCTGTTTAAACATTTGAAAGGGTGTCATATTGAGGAGGGAGCGAGCTTGTTTTCTGCTGCTCCAGAGACTAGAATGTGGAACAATGGATGCAAGCTCCGAGAAAAGAGATTCCACCTCAACATTAGGAGGAACTTCTTGACAATAAGGAATGCTGGACAGTGGAAAGTGTGGTGGAGTCTCCTTCCTTGCAGGTCTTTAAACCAAGGGTGGATGGCCTCTGGGATGCTTTGATGAGAGTTCCTGCGTGGCAGAATGGGGTCGGATTGGATGGCTCTTGGGGTCTGTTCCAACTCTATGATGCTATGATTATAAGACTTACCGATCTCGGTGGCCTCAGGGTCGCCCTTCTCCTCCATCTTCTGAGGTTCCTCCTCGTCGTTCTTCTCCAGGTCGATGTTCTCTTCCTCCTCCTCGTCTTCACTCCGGTTCCTCGGGGTCCAGGTCATCTTGTTCTCCTTCTTGAGCCGCCGCCGGGCGTTAGCGAACCAGGTGGAGACCTGGGTGAGGGTCATCTTGGTGATGATGGCCAGCATGATCTTCTCGCCCTTGGTCGGGTAAGGGTTCTTGCGGTGCTCGTTCAGCCAGGCCTTGAGGGTGGCGGTGGCATCGCGGGTGGCGTTCTTGCGGTAGGCTGGGTCGCCATAAGGGTAGGAACCCAAGGGGGCAGCGTAGGGGTGGTACCCCAAGGACCCCGCCATGCCAGGGGTGTGATCGTAGGGGGATCCCTGGAGAGAGGAAGGTGGGGAGAAAGAAGGAGAGAGACCGAAGCAGACCTTAAGTAAGGACAATTCTTTTCCAGTATCAATATTCTCAACCTACACAACCCCATACTATCTCTCTCTCTCAATCTCTCAATCTCTCTATCTCTCTATCTCTCTCTCTCTCTCTCTCTCTCTCTCTCTATCTATCATCTATCTAAGGACACGTCCCTCCATATTCGCTAGGGTCAGAGGCACAAGACCCCCGTGAATATGGGAAAAACCCGTAAATAACAAAAAAAGCGCCATGTTTGAACCTGAGAGGTCCTCCATTGCAACTTTATGGTCAATATCTGCCAGACATTGACCATTGAATTGCTCTGGAGGAGCTACAAATGCCTATTTTTAATTTGTTTTTATTACTTCTCTATAAGAATGCTTGCATTGATAGCTTTTTTATAACTTTGGGATGTTTTGGTCAAAGACCGTAAATAAACATACACTACATACATACAAATGCCTAGTTAAAGTATTCCCTCCAGGGATCTCTAGGTCTTTCAGTGCAACTTTTAGTTAAGGTTGACCACAGAGTTGCACTGGAGGGCTTAGATATTCCTAGAGATGACATATTAATCAAATCCGTGAGCGATCAAATCCGCAAATATCAAAGTCGCAAATATGGAGGGATGAGTGTCTTGGGCAAGGCATCTCCATTTCACCCTAGATGTCTCTCCCAGTCTCCATTTCACCCTAGATTTCCCTCCCTAGACGTTGGACTAGGACACTTGGGAGACCTGGGTTCAAATCCTGGCTCAGCCATGGAAGCCCATTGGGTAACCTTGGGCAAGTCACACTCTCTCAACCTCAGAGGAGGTCAATGGCAAACCCCCTCCGAGAAGAAACGTGCCAAGAAAAGCCATGATAAGGTGGTCATAAGTCGGAAACGACAAGTCGGGTCAGCAAACCCGGTGGCTTCCTTCGCCAGAGAAACCCTAAATTTAAATCCAGTGGACTCTTCTTCCCAAGAGGCCTAAACCTTCGCCTCCCGACCAAGTTTTTCAACTTCGAAACCTTCCCAGGAGATTAAACCAAATGGAAGAAGGCCTGGAGAAAGCGGGGAGGGGATTCATTGAATGTTAGGAGGCAGAGAAAGGCGTCAGTCCGCTTCCTTCGTATTGTCTTGGCCTTTCTCAGGCCGAACCTTTTGAATGGACTGAGATTTTCCATCTTTTTTCCAATATTTGGCCCAGATTATTTCATATTCAAAAGGTAGGTAAATTTCCATTTACTCTCTCTCTCTCTCTCTCTCTCT
>NW_024804451.1:0-5379 GCF_019175285.1 Sceloporus undulatus
TGTGAGATCCAACAACCTTCACCAATAATCTCCAACAGCAACTTGCTTAAAAGCAGTGAAGTTTATTGAGATATGAATGAAAGTGATCAGACAGACTTTTTAGTGAACTCTGAAACACAAATCTCAAGCCTCAAGTTAAAAGCACTCTTGGCTGGCCCCCACCTTTTTTACTCTCCCGCCTTCTACTCCCCACCTCTCTCCCTCCTGTTTGCTTCCCAGGCTAGAGAAAGCAGGTTGACCTTGAAGAAGCTCTGCAGATGTCTCCTACTAATTAAACAGTGCATTCCAAACCTATTCAGCTATCCCGCCAAAACCTCCCAACCCCCCTTAGCAAAGCAAGCTGGCAGAACTACAGTCTAAAGCCATTGCAATAATATGAACAGTAACTATAGTGGATGAGAATATTGATTAGCAATTGGCTTTGGAGTTCTGACACTCTGCCACTCCAAAGCTTTATTTATCCAATTTAGGTTTGTCAGGATATGCCAAATGAAACTCATGAATCAATTTCTCAGCATTTACATGTTTAACCCCCACCCATTCAGCCATATCAACAGGAAAATGTTTCCACTGCACCAGATACTCCAATCCCCCCTTAACAATTCTAGAGTCCAAAATCTTTATAATTTCGAAATGTTCTTCCCCCTCAATGAGCAAAGGCAGTGGAGCAGGCTCGTTCAGTTCGACTTCAGTCCTCTTCCCAGCAGGCTTCAGCAGGCTGAAATGAAAGGTAGGGTTAATGTGTTTGTACATCTTTGGAAGATCCAACTCAGCCGTCACTTCACTAACCAGTCTTTTGACAGCAAACGGGCCCACAAATTTGGGGCCTAATTTTTTACAAGGGACTCGACATTTTAAATTTTTTGTAGAAAGGAACACCCAGTCCCCCTCCCGAATGTCCCAACCAGGCTTCCTGTGCTGGTCTGCAAAACGCTTGTAGTCCAATTTGGCCTGTTTTAAAGCCTCCACCATTTTAGGCCAACTATCTCGTAGTAGCTGGCTCCACTTCCCCACCGGCACCGGATCCTTTGGTTCAGGGGACAGTTGTGGGATGACCCTAGGCTCATAACCAAACACCACTTGAAAAGGAGACATTCCAAGGCTGGCATGACTAGATACATTAAATGCCACCTCAGCATGTGGCAACAAGTCCATCCAGTTATCTTGTAAATAGTTGACATAGCTCCTTAAATAGACCTCCAGAGACCGATTAACCCTTTCCGTCTGGCCGTCCGTTTGTGGGTGAAAAGCGGAGCTAAAGGCCAATTGCACCCCCAGTTTATCCTGCAAACACCTCCAAAATTTTGAAGTGAAAGATGATCCGCGGTCAGACAGAATCTTTTCTGGTAAACAATGTAGCTTGTATATATTTTCAATAAAAAGGTCAGCCAGTTTGGATGCAGAGGGGACCCCCTTGCAACCCACATAGTGTACCTGTTTGGAAAACAAGTCTGTAACAACCCAAATGGTGTCTTTGCCTTTGCTTTCTGGCAAGTCCGTAATAAAGTCCATTGCAAAGTGTTGCCAAGGTCTAGATGGAGTCTCCACAGGTTGTAATAGACCACTTGGCTTGCCCGTGTGAGGTTTGGCTCTGGCACAAATTGAACACCCCTGTACATAAGCCTCAACCTCCTTACGAGCTTTGGGCCACCAGTACTTTGAACTCAGGGTCACCCATGTTTTAACGAACCCCCCAATGTCCTGCAGCTTTGACATCATGACAAAGTTCAAGCACTTTCGCCCTGCAGGCTTCAGGCACATAGACTTTCCCTTCTTTGGTCCATACCCCCTGTTCCGAACAGTGGAGTTTAGGTTTTAAGCTGGCCAACTCATCATCAGTCTCATATTTTTCCAAAATTTCCCTCAACATAGGGTCTAAGTTTTCTAAGCGAGCCTCCTGTTCTTTCTTGGTCTGGGAGCGTGTGGTCACACCCAGCCCCAACTGCTTGGAGGAAAACAGAGTCTGTAGTTCCCCCCGTTCCTGTTGTCCTCGGCCATGCATTCGGGACAACCCATCAGCAAGCACATTGTTTTTGCCAGGGAAGAACTTTATGGTGAAATTGAACTTATAAAATTCTTTTGCCCACCGTCTCTGTTTGGGGGTCAATTGCTTGGGGGTTTGTAAGGCCTCCAAGTTTCGGTGATCGGTCCACACCTCAAATGGGTGGGGAGCCCCCTCCAAGAATTGCCTCCACACTTCCAACGCTCTCTTAATGGCATAGGCTTCCCGCTCCCAGCATGGCCAACCCTGTTGGGTCGAATCAAAGCGCTTAGACAAGTAGGCGCAAGGCCTCAGTTTGCCTTCATTGTCTCTCTGCATCAACACTGCCCCCACGGCATCGTCTGATGCGTCCACCTGCACCACAAAAGGTTGTTCTGGGTCTGGATGTTTCAACACCGGCTCAGTGCTGAACAATTTCTTTAATTGTACAAAGGCCTCGGTGCACTCCCTGGTCCAGTTTACTTTATAAGAAGGTTTCATTCGGGCTGCCTGTTCCCCAGCACTTGCCGGATCCCCAGACTCCCCCACCTTGGTCTTCAGTAAGTTGGTGATGGGTAATGCAATTTGAGCAAAATTGGGAATGAACTGCCTGTAGAAATTTGCAAACCCTAGAAACCTTTGCACCTGTTTGCGGGTTTTGGGTTGTGGCCAATTCATTACGTCTTGGACCTTGTGTGGGTCCATCTGCAGACCCCTGGTGGAGACCCTATAGCCCAAGAAATCTAGGTTATCGGTATGGAATTCACATTTAGACAGTTTGACATACAGCTTGTTATCCAACAGTCTTTGCAACACCTTGCGCACCAATTTCACATGGCTGGACATGTCTGGGGAATAAATAAGGATGTCATCCAAGTACACCAACACCCCCTCGTACAACAGGTCTTGCAGTACTTCGTGTATCAGCTGCATAAAACAAGAAGGTCCTCCAGAAAGCCCAAAAGGGAGGACTAAGTACTCAAAAGCCCCTAAGGGGCAGTGGAAAGCTGTTTTGTACTCATCCCCTTCTTTAATTCTTACTCGAAAGTAAGCATCCCTCAAGTCCAACTTGGTGAAAACCTTCCCCGTCGCCAACCGGCTCAACATGTCCTTCATTAATGGCAGAGGGTATTTACTACACGTGCTGATGGCATTCAGATTCTTATAATCTGTTACCAGTCGAAGGGTCCCATCTTTCTTTTCTCTGAAGAACACTGGTGCCCCAAACGGAGACTTGGAGGGGCGAATAAAACCTCTAGCCAAATTCTTATTGATGAACTCCTTCAATGTCTCCATCTCCCTAGGAGTCATTGAGTACAGTTTAGGTTTGGGGAGTGGGGCCCCGGGTGTCAATTCTATAGCACAGTCCGTGTCCCGGTGAGGCGGCAGGAGGTCACACTCCTTTTCCTCAAACACCGCCCCCAAGTCCTGGTAGACCCATGGAAATTTCCCCATCTCCTGAATCTGGTTGGCGACCGCTTTTGGGAAAGGGCCATATACAGTCACCGCTGTGGCTCGGTTAGGTTCCCTCCCCAGGTTTCCCGACAAAGCCACATGCTTGCTACACCCAGGGTCGTTGAACACCAACTGTTTTGTTCTCCAATTGATGTAAGGGTTGTGAAAGGCTAGCCAATCTATTCCCAACACTAGATCACAACCCCTGGTAGGGCCCACCACAAACCGGATGGATTCCCAGTGTCCAGCAATCTGAAGAGTAAGTCTCTCAGTCTGGTGGCTGCTAGGTTTTCCCCCCATGACGGTCCCATCCATCTGCAGGAAAGGGATTGCCTCTGGCAAAGGCTCCAGCTCAATCTGGAGAGATTGCACCAGTCTCTCACTGATCAGACATCGAGTGCATCCCGAGTCTAGAGCCGCCAACATGGGCTCGGTAGTCCCTTTTCTTTTATGTCCCAATTTAACTTCAAGGTAATATATGGAAACCCCTCCACTCACCAAGTCCGGGATGTCATTGTCCGGAGCCGGAGCCGCTGGGCAAATGTCATCGGCACCTGCCGTCGCGGCCGCTTGGCCGGCTGCCCCTTTCCCTGGACCTCCGGAGCCGGTTGCCGCCGCCTTGGCCGCCTTTTTGACTGTGGCCCTCTCCGGACAGGCAGCAATCAGGTGGCCCTTTTTTCCACATGCCAAACAGAGGCCAAGTTTCATCCGGCGTTGTTTCTCCACCTCCGCCGTAGTCTTGGGTTTGCCCTCTCGTCCCGGAGCCGCTGCCGCCTTCCCTTGCTGGAAAGCCGCCCGCTGCTTGGCCAGCTTGATCCGCTCCCTGGTAGCCTCCGCCTCCCCAGCACAACGAATCCAGTCTTGGAGGTCCGTCGGCGACTCCTTCATCAGGATCCACTCCAGCAGGTCTGCGCGGAGCCCATCCTGGAACTGGCGTGCCATCATTGGGCCCGGATAGTCCGGTATATTGGAGGCCACGCTCCGGAATTCCAGCACGTATTCGGCCACGGATCGGCTCCCCTGCTGCAGGGTGGCGAACTTGGCTTTGGCCCGATCCACGCGGAACGGGTCCTCGAACCGGGCACGAAGTGCTGTCATGAAGGCATCCAGGGACCGCAGCTCAGGAGCCCCACAATCATACAGCTGCACCAGCCACTGAGCCGCTTGGCCCTCCAGTCGGCCGGCCACACATCTCACCTTCTCGGCTTCATCCGGGAAGTAGTCCCCTCTCGCCCGCATGTGTCCCGCCACCTGCGCGAGGAAGAAGGGAAGCTGCTCCGGGTCTCCGTTGAACTTAGCCTCCAGCTTACCAGCCAGCAGCTCCCGCAATGCCTCTGCTTCCCCACGACGAATACGTGAGATTCCCCCCGCTCCTCTCCGACGAGAGGGCGGCCTGGAGTCCTGGTCCTCCTCGTCCTCCACCTCCGAGTCGGCGTCCTCCTCCAGGTCCAGCTGGCGGGCTGCTCTGGCGGCGGTTGCGACGGGTGCCTTCCGGGCCTCCTGGCTCGGTTTCTTCCCTTCTTTGGGCATCAGGGTGGCCATCATCTCCTTCAGTTGGCGGATGTCATCTTTGACTCCTGCCACCTCTTCCGATAAGTCCTCAGCTCCGGGGCTTTGCCACATAGCTTCCCCCAGTCCTTGGTCCCAGGCCGTCAGTCTGCCAGCCCGGCGCCGGTGTCTTCCGGTCCCCGCTGGCAAATACCACCAGTCCTCTGGTTGTTCCTCAGCACCGGTCCCTGTCTTGGGCCTGGCTCCCTGACGTCCCTCGACGCCGCCTTTTCCCTCAGTCCCGAGGGCCTCGGTTTCCTTCACCACCTCGATCTCCAGATCGGATGGTTCAACTTGCACCTTCACCTCAGTCATGATGACAAAGAGATTACAGAAGAGTTCACTAACTGTGAGATCCAACAACCTTCACCAATAATCTCCAACAGCAACTTGCT
>NW_024804452.1:0-5379 GCF_019175285.1 Sceloporus undulatus
GGACCTGGGCTCCAGCCTCAACGCCGACGCCGAGGTCCGGAAGCTGCAGGAGCTGGTCAAGAAGCTGGAGAAGCAGAACGAGCAGCTACGCATTCGCAGCAACGCCAACCCCGCCGGAGGACCCGGGGCAGGAGGCAGCCCCAAGAGGAGCCTCGCGCCCGGAGCAGGAACAGGGGGGTCCCCGGGAGCCTGCTCTCCGCCGCCGCTGCCGCTGCTGCTGACGCCGCCCTCGGCCTCCTCTTCCTCCTCCTCCTCCTCCTCCTCCTCGCCCTCCCTGAGGAGCGGCAGCCCCTCGCTCTCGGGGCTGGACAGCCGCTGCCTCAGCCCCAAGGCCGGGCCCCGGAGGCCTCTCCCCGCCGACGACAACGGAGCAGCAGCAGCAGCAGCAGCAAGAGGAGGAGGGCGCCTGGCGACGGGGGGCTCCGGGGAGAACGGCAGCCTCCTGGACGAAGTGGAGCCCCTCAGGCCCGAGGAGCTGGAGAGGCTGGCCGGCTGCCAGGAGGACGAGACCGGATGGTAAGAGAAGGGAAGGGAAGGGAAGGGAAGGGAGGGCTCCTTCTCCCCTCCGGAGGAGCCAGGCGTCCTCCTTTTCCCGGACGCACTCCTATGTACAACTACCATTACAATCTGTAATCTGAGTGCCTAGGCGTCCTCCTTTTCCCGGACACCCCTCCCTCAAGGTGCTCACATGGCCTCCTTTTCGGGGTGCCAGGTGCCCTTTTTTCCCCTGACATCCCTTTTCCAGGGTGACCAGGCGTCCTCCTTTTCCCGGACATAACCCTTTGCCCAGGATGGCCATGAGTCTTCTTTCTATACGAGTGTTTTGAGCTTTGCTCCATAGAGTCATAGAGCCCTGAAATGGAGAGAGCAGGCTCCTCTGCCTTCTGTAGGGGAGATGTTGCCTGAAGAAGCCTCGGAAGACCTCCTTCTGGGACACCTGAAAGGGAAACAACA
This sequence comes from Sceloporus undulatus, assembly GCF_019175285.1. Lineage (NCBI taxonomy): Eukaryota > Metazoa > Chordata > Lepidosauria > Squamata > Phrynosomatidae > Sceloporus > Sceloporus undulatus. Next base: position 955 of record NW_024804452.1, read on the forward strand.
GAGTTGGAAAAGGCACCCCAAGGGTTGCCCAGTCCAGCCCCATCCTGCCATGCAGGAACTCACAAGCAAAGCATCCCTTGTGGCAGATGGCCACCCAACTCCTGTCATCATGTCCTACATTTCCCCCTCCATTTTGGGGCGCCTTGTCCTCCTTTGCAGTTAGGAGGACCTCTGGTCACTCTGGAGGGGTTATTTAGGGGTACAGGTGGCACAGGGGCTGGAAGCCAAATGATTTACATGCTGCTGCATGGCATTGTGGTGCCATGAAGGCTGTGTGTTTGTGTAATCTTGAAGCTTTAAGGCCCCCTCTTTCCTGACTTCGGTGCTCCAGGAGACATTGGGTGCCTGTTCCTATTGTAGGGAGCTATTGTTCCCCAGCTGCCTCAGGCCAAGGGAAGTGTCAGAACTGGGCTTTCCCTTTGGGCTCCTGGATGGATGCCCTATCTCACACACAAGTAAGTAAGTAAGCAAATGCATTTGCCTGGCCAAGGCCTTGACCAAAAAGAGAAACCAAACAACACACAAAGAGGAGCAGAGGCATTACTAATACATGACATCACCCAGTCATCCAAAAAAACATCGCTCTTATAGGCTCAAACCGGCCCTAAAAACCTAGGCAAATCCATGTTGTAGTCTTTACCCTTCTTTAGGGAGAGAAGCCTTTATTATATTCCTATCTTTTGGGCTTCTCTGATCCATTGAGGCTGAACAAAATGTTTCATTATCAGGGAAAGGGTTTGGAAACGGAGGCTCCCTTTGTCCTCTCCGTACAGGACTAAGCGCTGGGTGGCTTCCATATACTTTTTGCTGTCCTTTCTTTCTTGTTATATAGCAACCCAGAATCCTAGCAGAGAAGCCTTTTCTTTTGCTGGGCGGTGCTCCCTGACTGTTCAATATACTGTTATCTTGAGAGCTGGGGTTTTTTAGGAAGCGTGAAGAGTTCTTGAAAGAAAGGGAGAACATGGCTGTAAAGAAGCTGCAAGATACAGGACCAGGCTTTTATAAGGATCCTTGAACCCTGGCCTAGACCCATCCATGTCTCCAGAATTCATAACAGAGAGAGTCTCAAAATGGGGACTGAGGACGGGCAAATAAACCTTGTCCATCAGCTGTCAAAACAGCGTTATCTTAGGCTTTCCACTGTGGTGCTGATAGAAAATAATGCCATGTGCATGCTTCACACACAAAACCTTGGCTTTCAATTCAAAAAGAGAACCAGCAGCATAGATTTAAGAGACGGTGATGCACTCCTTTCCCATTTGGCGCTTGTGCAAACTTTAACAAAGAAACTACAATATGTATGTACCTTAACCAGTCATAACTCATGTGATATACTTGTGTTTTGAAGTAGAGAAGGTGCCGTATAAAGTAATCCTTATGAGGGATGCAGCACAAGAAGCAGACAGGATATGGCACAACCTCAGTTCATTGCTTCTGTAAAAAGGTTTTGGAAGTAGTGTGTCCGCAGTAGAATTATATATATGGTACAACCCCAAAAGTAGGGCAGCTGGAAAAGATTAGTAGGGTTGTGATTGTGGGAATGAAGCAAAGTTATAACCAAAGGAATATGGTTTGTGTGTGTTCGGTAATATAATATCTACTTCTGAGCTGTTGAGACGACATAAAGAATTGGTCTATAATGTCTTGAAATGGGACATAGGAAGTTTCCTTGCACCAGATGAAATCATTAGTCTGTTTAGCTAGTACACTTCAGCAGTTCTCCAGAGTATCCAGCAGCTGTGTTTCCAGAGCTTCTTGGAGATATTGGCAGATTGAACCTTAGACTATCTACATACAAAACATGCTCTTTCCCACAGAGCTGCAACCTGTTGTTCTTGGTGTATGCCTCTAAGCCATTTTTGACTTATGGCAACCCTAAAGTGAACCTAACAGGATTTTCTTGGCAAGTTTCTTCAGAGAGGTTTTGCCATTGCCATCCTCTGAGGCTGAGAGAGCATGACTTCCCCAAGGTCATGCAGTGGGTTTTTATGCTCAAGCAGGGAATTGAACCCTGATCTCCAGAGCTGCAGTCCAGATTAGCAGAATCTTTGGTTGTCCAGGGAGAGGTCCTTTCCTAGCCCTTCTCACTGAATGTCTGATTGAAGCCGGATACTACTCTCCCTCGGATACTACAAGCAGGTTGGAGCACTGTATTTCACAGTAATTATTTCCCTTGATATGTCTTTTGCTTGGCATGTGTGGTTCTGTGCCTTCAACTTTCTTTTGACCAAAACTATGTGAGTGTTTGAGCAACAGAGCCTTCACATAACTATGTAGACAAGCCAATTTTTCTTGCTCTTGGATGTATTTAGAAGTTCAGATAAGGCAGTCTTCCATATTTCTAGAAGGTGGTGGTGACAGTATGGGAAGTAGGGCACCCTCAGCAAAAGTGTGCTATGGTTGCAGAGGTGTTACCATAGTTGCAGAACAGTCTTTGGTGATATTAATTAATTTGGCACAGTTCCCATGTGAATTCTAAGTGAAGAGCTTGCAAATCCACATGCCTAAGAGTGGCCACCCTCAGTGTGAAAACACTGGAGGTTAGATTTGTAATGGCATGCTGTATAACTCACATTCATTTTAAAATGTGTACATCCATCTAATGAGGTATGGGATTAAATACCCTTTTGCAAGCTCACTCCCTTAGCCACATCTTTCATTGGTGGTGGAGATGGTAACAGTTGGGAAACTTGTGAGGCTTCGGCACAGTGCATTGCTTTTATGGCTCAGAGCAGCACCATTTTGGGACTGACTGACTGGAGCAAAGGGTTGGAGCATGTGACAGTGGGGGAGAAGCAGCAGCAAAAAGGAGCTTTCAAATTTGGGACCCTGCTTAAGCTTTGTGAGCTTTGTTGGGACTTGTCTGGCAGGCTGGAGTTGCTCTGCTGCTCCTGTTTTCTTTCATAGGACTGGCTGAGAGAAGAGGTAACAGAAGAAATAATGTTTGTACATATCTGTGGGGGACACTTGAAGCTGTGTGGGAAAGACTTGTCTTGGGTGAAGGAGAGGAAGGAGTATCTGGGGTTGGTTTTTGGAAAGAGAGTGGCTGTTTTTGAATTTGCAGTAGGACAGTAGACCTAATATCAAGAAATATACATGGGGGGAACTAGGGTTGTTGCCCAAGATTAAAGGGGTGGTAGCTGAAAGTTTGGGGACCACTGCACTAAATTTAATGCTTGTGAAATGAGTTGTGCGTAGGCTTATTTTAACTTCATTTTGTAATTCTCTGACAGCATAGAGAATTGTTGTCTATTCAGAAATACATTCCATCAAGTTAAATTCATAGGTGGAGATGGATGTTCTGTCAAGGTTCATTTTGTATTGGTCCTCATTTCTCCAGTGCTAAGTTTGTTCTGTCACAGCTACAGACATTTTTAGTTTGCAATTTTTTAAAATTCACACTTTATATTCATTAGAGTGGGGTACAAATACACTAAATTAATAAATAAATATATGTATTGTTATGTGCATTTTTAAAAATACAGTGGACCCTTGTCATCCACTGGGGTTTGGTTCCAAGATCCTCCATGGATAACAAAATCCGTGGATGCTCAGGTCCCATTAAATATAATCATAGCAAAATGGTGTCCCTTATAAAAAAAAATGGAAAATCAAGGTTTGATATTTGAAATTTATACTTTTTTGGAACATTTTCAAACCGTGGATGCTTGAATCCGTGTATAAAAAATCTATGGAGAAGAAGGGCTGACTATATTTTAAGTGATTTTTTAAAAATAAATGAAATATTTTCATGGTCATTTAAAAAAAAAGAAATAACCTGCATTTTTGTGCAAGTTTTGTGGACTACATCAGCAACTTTGGAATTTAAATTCAGAGGGCAAACTGTGTTCCAGTATATGTGTTTGTTTAGGAAGTTTGGATTTGGTAAACTTGAAAAGATAATATATCTTTTGTGTTGAGAGAAAAATCTGTGTGATGTTCTGTTACCACTCATCTTGGACAACATATGCATAGGCACCTGTGATTCAGCACAAAAATAGATTTTGGCTTCTTTTTAAAATGATGGTTGGATGTGGACCACTGATGAATGGCAGCTTTCAAGTCTTGCAATTCTCAATTGCATTGTGGTCTGGGCTTTGACAGGGCCATTCTAAGACATCCAGGTTCTTCTCTTTAAACCAGTCCAGTGTGTTACCCTAAATGTGTGGGGCTAGTAGAGCTTCCACTTGCAGTTGCAATCTACTTGAATTAATTTGGTGACACACTCAACTTGGCTATGCAAGAGATGTGATGTGCAGGATCCATCATCAGCTATACGAGTGCTCGCTATGGAGATCCCAGACATGAGGGAACTGGACATATGTTTGTTAAGAAAAATAAAAAGTGGCATACACACTAAAGTAACACATTCAGATCGCAGCATACAGAGCTAACAAATACAGAGAATTGGAAGGGAACAATGGA
>NW_024804453.1:0-5379 GCF_019175285.1 Sceloporus undulatus
GTAAAACCACCCCCACCCCAGGGTTGCAGGAGGTATTTTTGAATCTTTAAAAATTTCCCCCCCCCCCCCAAATACCCCAAAGGTTTTACAGTTTCATAAGATACAAAGAAAAGGTTAGAGTCCTCCAAGGCCTTGCAGAGGGCCAAAGCATGCCTAGCCCCGGCAGTTGCCCATGCCATTCAAGTGTGAGGCAGAAGCGAGGCAGAGGGGCTGGGGAACAGCATACCTTCATGGAAGCACGGCAGTTTTCAGGGACTCGGTCCTCATATTTTCCCGTGATCAGTCCACACGCTAAAGGAGACCAGGTTATGGCTCCGACCCCTAACAGGACAAGCCAAAAAGACAGGTTGCGACCTACAGTTTTCCCAGACTAAGGGTCCATTCACACCACATCATTATAGCACTATGATTCCACTTCAATGGCCCAGGCTGCATAGCACAGAATCCTGGGACTTGGGAGTTTAGGGAAGGGCATTTAGAATTCTCAGCCAGAGATTCTGGCCAAACTATACATCTCAGAAGTCCAGTGCCATAATTATGTAGTGTGAAAGGGTCCTTAGTTTGTGTCCTTCCCCCCCCCCCCTAAACAGAGCTTACAAATGTTATTTTGGGTGGCTACGGCTGCAGGAATCTACCAGCCCCATGGCAATGCTGTCTGGGGATTCTGGGAGTTGTAGTAACTTTTTCTCAGTTTTGCCCCTGCCCACACATATATCTCCTATTTCCTATGTGATACATAGATTGCTCCACATAGAATCATAGAGTTGGAAGAGACCCTATGGGGCTATCCAGTCCAACTGCCTGTCATGCAGCAATACATAGTCAAAGTACTCCCTGTGACAGATGGCCATCCAGCCTTTGTCGAACAGCTCTTACTGTCAGGAAGTTCTTCTTAATATTTAGATAGAATCTCTTTTCCTGTAGTTTGAATCCATTGCTCTGTGTCTTAATCTCTGGAGCAGCAGAAAACAAGCTTGCTCCATCCTCAGTGTGAAATCCCCTCATTTCCACAGGTTGGCATCCCTATCTCCATTTCTTGCTCTCCCACATCACCCTGGAGCAACTTTTTCGTATCCTTCCTCTTACCAATTTTGTGGTAGAGCTCCGGGAGTTGTGTCTCCACCTTTTCCCTCTGGAACATGTGATATTCTGCTTGTTCACATACAGGGGGGATGAGGTTGAATTGCCTTGCCACTGAATACGCTTCCTAGTTCAGAGGAAGGAAGCAGAAGAAAATCAGAATGGGCCAGTCATGGCCAAGTCAATGCACATCAGTGCCAACGTCAATGCACAATACACATGGGCTCGGGCTTGCAAACACCTCTGCAGAGGCAGAATTTACCATGATCTCCATTGCGCTCCACCGAGAGGTACCCCAGTACATAGCCATCCCCTGGTTGATCACATAAGTCATGGCTCGTACAATCTCTGTAGGTGAGAAAGGAATGGTAAGAGTGGGAACTTGCTGGGATGCCATTTCTCTTGTCACACTCTATGCCTTCCCCCAATGATAACTTATGTTTTCTCTCCAAAGTCTATTGAATCACACGTTTTTATTTCCTCCTTAATAAAAAGGACAGCCAGCTGTCAAAAATTTCCGTAAAAGCATGTCCTAACATGTTAAATTTAAAGTAGTCTTGCTTTCCCTCTCTGCCTTCCAGATTGCAAAACATGTTCAATGGCGAGTTCCAATCCCATTAGAAAGGCCCCTGAATTTCTTATATTTGTGATAGAAACATGCACAGGGGGTGCCAACTTTCCCCCCTGCTTTTGCCTGTTTAATTGTATCTACAGTACAGAGTGGCCTCCTTGTGGCAAGAACAGCTTTGTTTGTAGATTTCAAATGCAGCCAGGCTGGTATGCTCCAATCAGTTGGCAACACTAAGTGGCAAAGAGTTTTACAGAGCAGGAAACCAAAGCATGCCAACCCACAGCACACTCATTCACTCTCTTTACAACTCTGACCGCCATCACCCACCGTCCCATCTCTATAGGTCTAAAGTAGGATCTCTGTAGGGTAAGAGTATGGGATAGTCATAAAGGGATTGCTTTTTTAAGGGGAGGTAATTTAAGGGGCAAAAGGCACAAGCCTGAGAGTAAGCCCCACTTAATTCCATGGACCTTACTCTCAAGTAGGCATGAATAGGATTGTGCTGTTAGTAATGTGAGAGGAAGGCATTACCTCATGAGGCAAAAAGGTGCACAAGGATTTGTGGCACAAGTCGGGCCACTGTTATGGGAGGGATATTATGAGATGCCAAGAGGAGCATGGGTCTCAGGAGGGAACAGCGGCTCTGCATATCTCTCAAGAGTCTACTTTGGCCGCACCTAGACTGATTTTAAAAGACCAGAAAGTCCCAGATTTCGTTCCTGTTTCCCCCCAATTTTATTTCTGAGACCCCTACCCTTTTTGTGTATCGATTATCAGAGACTTCCTATTCCATCTCCAAAGGTTCAGAATATTTTAACTCAGTATAAAATCAGAAAGAACAGGAACAAAACATGGGACTTTTCAATCAGTTTTGATGCACCCTTAAAATAATTTATTTATTTATATGGTATCTCCATTGATCTCATAAATAGGCTCCTGCTTTTTCATTATAAGTGGTGATATCTTGAAGCCACCACAAAGTAGAGTCTTAGCCATTTTGGTAAACCTTTGAAACTGACTTTAAAATGCGCTTACAAAAGTCATTTTGGACTATAATGCCCAGAATCCTCCCAGCCACTTGTGGCAAGGGGGATTCTGGGAGCTATTGTCCAAAAAGGCAATGTCCCCAGCTTTTCTTTCTCCATTCAGCATCAAAGTTAGAAAGTCAGGAAACTGCTCCCGAAGATTTTGCCAGACTGTTTTCTATAGGGATGGCAGGAGCTGTAGTCCAGAACATCTGACAAAAGCCCCCAGTTTATTTTCATTGGCAGCCTCTCTCAGGCTGGGAGTTTTGCCATCACTTGTAGACGCTGCAAGGGAATTGGTCCTGTAACCTTCTGCATACAGGGCACTGAGCTATGACTATCTGGGGAAAAGAAAGTTGAAGCCTCCCCACCCTTCAGACCCCACAACCAACAGCATCCTCTCTGGGATAGACATGGCTGTTCTGAGCAAAAGCACCCTTGATCTTAAGATGAACTGAGTTGCCACCTTTCTTACTGGGAGGGCCCCTGTACCCATGAAGAGCAGCAGAGCAGGTCAAAATCCAACACAGCAAACTCCACTGAATCTCCATGCTGAGAAAATCTAAACATAAGAGCAGCACGGCAGGCAGAAGTCCAACAGAACAAACCTCCTGCTTGCTGCATCTTCATGCTGGGAAAATTTACCCATAACAGCAGCATGGCAGGGAGAAATCAACAAGGGAAGCAGAAACTGGGGAACATCCCCAGAAGAAACTGGAGACATATATCAAGATGCTCAAAAAATTGTTGTTTTATTATTAAAGAAAAGCCAAGCATCTGTTTTTATTTATACAGTCAGCCCTCCATTTTCGCGGGAGATTTGTTCCGGACATCCCAGCAAAAATGGAGACTCCCTGATATTCAAGCCCCATAAGCTTGAATGGGACGTGTGCCCGCTAGTGTGGGGGGGGGGCATGTGGTGCGGGGGCACACCCCATTGAAATAATGGAAGTCATCCCTCTGTGAATATTCAAGACCACGGAAAAGAGGGTGAAAAGATGGTTTCAGAGTTCCTGGTCCAGAAATATCTGAACTTTGATTTTAAATAACTGCTGAAGAACGCCTTAAATGGATATGTTATTGTTGTTGTTGTGTGTATACCTTCAAGTAGTTTTAAATTTATGGCAGCCCTAAGGCAAACTTATCACGGGTTTTCCTGGCTATATTTATTTAGAGGGGATTTGTCTTTGCCTTCCTCTGAGACTAAGGCCACCCAGTGGGTTTCTGTGGCTGAGCGGGGATTCGAACCCTTGTCTCCAGAGTCATAGCCCAACATTCAAACCACGACAGCGCATAGGCTTTTTTGGGTGCATATAAGGAAAAATGTCACATCTTCTGAGCATCTTGAGAAAAAGCAGCATGGCAGGCAGAAATCCAACAGACCACACTCCCCTTCACTACCTCTTCAGAATTGGGGAAAATCTCTTTGATAAAGACCCCCCCCCAACAGAGCAAAACATGCTCTTGGTTGCAACCCAAAGGGAATTTGACATCTCCTCCCAAAGTAGCTTCCTTTCATCACAGCAGTAAAAACAATTGTGATGTATGTATTTGGTATTTTTGTCTCTTTGTTGTAAGGCCTTGAGAGGTATGGGGCTCAGGAAGGTCTGGGGAGGGGGGCAGCAAATAGGATGGACAGATTTTTTGGAAGTTGGTGGTGGTGGGAATCAGTCTGCAGTACCTTCCAGCAAGAGCAATCGGAAATTCGGGTCGCATTCTGCAGGAGGGGAAGGAGAGAACCAATGAGCCAAGGTTGGAATTGGGAGGAGGGTTTGGCAGCAAGAGAGAAACACGTCAGATTTGGGGGTATTCTGCTGTGGACCCCGTTATCTGGCCCTTGGGCCATTCTCTTTCTCTCCACTCCATTTCCCTCCCCATCCCCACTGCTTGAAAAATAAGATTAACAACGTCCTTTCCCCCCATAGATTATCCTCCCTGCAAGGCCAAACGCTATAGAAAAGTACGGATGGCACATGTATGGGAGACTGAAAGAGAGGGAACCCCTGAATTGTGGGAATCGGGGTGTTGGAAGGCCTTTTCTCAAGAAGGATATGGGGGGGGGGGAAGCTATAGCTCATGGGATACATTGCACAGCACACTAGGATGGCGGGTCTGGGTCTCCTCCAAGGAAGGAGGCTGTGGCTTTGTCTGAACCCTTTTAAAGCTGTCAGGGGGTAGTTGTATGTTTTGGGAAACAGGGAGGGGGCTTTCCACTCACCTTCCATGGGGCTGTTGGCGTCCATTCTGTTTGCAAACACAATGTCGACATAATCCAGCTGAAGCCGCTGCAGTGAACCTTTTAGCCCTAAAAAAGGTGGCAAAAGGGGTTGCGGAGGGGCACACATTTGGGATAAGGAGTTTCACAAATGCCCCAAAATCCTTAGGGATACCAGTTCCCCCCACCCACCCACAGACACATTTAGGGCTGCTGGCTCCAAAACTTCCTGATAATCTTCTTTCCCAATTCAACACTTGCCACACTGTTCCCATAAAATCTCATCTCTTCTAAGTTTATCGCATGGGGCCTAAACCGGTCCCCAGCGCGTTCTAACGGGGGCGAGCGGGGGCGCGCACGGAACGCGATGGGCACCGGATGGGGCCCAAAATGCAACTTTATCGCATGGGGGGATGCCGCTGCAGCCGCCGCGCATTCCCATTGCGTCCCAATTCTGTTCCAGAGGGTGCCATTTCTGGGAACTGTTT
>NW_024804454.1:0-5379 GCF_019175285.1 Sceloporus undulatus
CATGCCATAGGTTCGCCATCACTGCAATATCAGTTCCTGTTGCCTTTTGAGAGGAAACGCAGACGAAAAATGAAACACATGGGCTTGAAAACGAAACAAGTCCCCAAGCACGACAGAATGGTTAAAGACATGCGGAATGTGCTGAGCTCTACAAAAGACAAAATTAAGACTGGAAATCAAAAATGACAAACAAGAAATTAAAGAAAGTCACAATGTATGAAATGGCAACCAAAAAGAATCAAAGCAATTCTGGGCCACATCAGCAAGACTATAGTATCCAGAACAAGGAGAATAATTGTCTTGCTTACCTCTACTGAGGGCAGCACAGCAGTGGAATATACAAACGAGTAATCCAGAGTCCAGTCCGAGGGTCAAGCAATACCAGTCAGTCATAGCAAAGGGCAGAGGCAAGAATATAGTCACAAGGCAAGTCCAGAGGTCAGATAACCAGAGTCTTAAATCAAAGAACACAGAAACAACAAAGCTGCAAGACTGGTAGTCAGCCACAAAGAATCCCTGCAGCTGGAGGTCTTTTAAAAGGCCTCTGCTTCTCTCAGCTGAAACCTATTAGCTGTCCTCTTGGCTTCTAGCCTGGAAGAATGCCTCAAAGACTCCTTGACCTGTATTTGCTCCACAGATCCTAGCACCTGCAGCCTAGAGTCTGTCTGTTTCTCCCTCTGCAGCTTCATCCTGAACCTCCTCTGGGACCCAGATCTGCCCCTGTCTCAGCCTCCTCTATGTCTTCAGAGTCTGAGTCCTTTGACTTTGCCTCTTAGTCAGGCCCAGGGCAGTCCATGACAGTAATAGTGCTACTCTATTCTGCTTTGGTCAGACCTCACTTGGAATAGTGTGTCACCACAGTTCAAGAAGGAGATTAACTAGATGGAGTTGATTTTTCCAATTTTCCAACACACACACATACACACAAAATTCTTTTTTAACTCATACATTTTTCTAACTTGTGTGCTGCACATAAATGCGACTGTCTGGGTGACAAATGCATCCTTTGGTGCAGAATAAATCTGCAAATATTCTCACTCGTCTCCTCATTGGCGTTTCCCAACACATGTTTTTCCACCCTTTTTTTAAAAAAAGCAAGCAATATTTTCAAATATCCTTTCCATCTCTACAAGGAAGTTGTTCAACCGCGATACCAATTAATCAACATGGTTGCATTCCTCCTTGATTATAATCTGGCATAAGGAGCAGGACTACGCCACTTTACTGCTGTCCGCAGAAATCATTTTGAAACCCAAGCCCCATTAAGTTGATTTATACATCATAAATATTAGATTTGGGTTTCTCAGGCCTGTCTCATTGACCCCCCTTAGGCGTTTAGGCGTAATCTTTCGGGATCTCCAGACTGTCCTCCTAGAGATTCATTTTCACCGAGTGTCCCTACTTTGAACTAAGTTTCAAAGATGAATAATGGGCATTCATTCATTCATTCATTCGTGGAGACTCCGCCGTGCCTGGGAGGCATCGGGACAATCTTGATCATCTCGGGACAGCTTCCCTGATGCTTAAAAAAAGAAAACGAGGCAGATGAAAAGTTGCATTTCAAGGGTAACCGAGCGTCTAGATAAAAACAATGGCCCAAAGCCAGTTGGGAAGGAAGACGGAGCACGTAGGAACAGGCAACTTTCAGCGCTCATAACTGCTGAACTCAGCAACGGTGCACATAGTGCAGCTCTTGTCTCTCGACACAATTAGAAAAAGGAAACCGGAGGGTGGGGCAGCAGAGATGCCCTATATTAAAGCTGAGTGCTTGGAGAGACGGCGGATTGCTGTAAACAGGGAGGCAGACAATTAAAGCAATTTGAGGAGAGGAGGATGATGCAAGCGAGAAAATTGGAACCACATGAGCAGAAGGTGTTTCCTAGCCCAGAGGCTTTTGGATGGTTGGTATAAGAGCTCTTCCTCCTCTGCATTTTGCCAGCTGTGCTTGCAGAGCCCTGTGAAGAACCAGGTAAGGTCTGTTGGCGAGAAAGGTGGACGTTTCAGTGAAGCTTTTGAGATATTGACTTGGGAAGGGGTGCTTTCCTCTCACTTTCAAAACACCAGTCTGTATCATTGGGATTCAGAAGACCAATCCCATTAGATTGAAAGAGAAATTGACTTGGGAAGGGGTGCTTTCCTCTCCCTTTAAAAAACCAGTCCATATCATTGGTATTCAGAAGAGCAATCCCATTGGGTTGAAAGAGATGTTGATTTGGGAAGGGGTGCTTTCCTCTCCCTTTCAAAAATGCCAGTCTGTATCACTGGGATTCAGAAGACAATCCCATTAAGTTGAAAGAGGGATATTCCTCAAAAGGTGTATGTAGGAAGGCACTGGCAGGATGAATTGCTTCTCGATTTGCATTTGCCTCGGTTTGGAAAGCGATTCTATAGGTCCCTTGTTCCTGCAATGAAAGGGGATCTTTTCCTTACTCACTTTTCTTGGCATGATTGTCGTCCCCACTGATAGCGCTGCTGTCAATCCCCCTGCCAATCATGTGTGATGTAAGTGGCAGCCTGGCTTGGAAATTGGAGGGGGGTGGAGGCTGAGGGAGTGTGACCTGAGGTTGAGGGGGTCCCCAAAAAGACCCAAGGAAGGAGGGTAGGCTGGCCATTTCTTCCTTCTTTCCCAAGGCAAGAGAGCGGTCTGGAGGGTCCCAAAAAAGACCCCTGCCATGCCTAGATCAAGTGGGGGTGACATCTCTGGGGAGGGATAGTATTTGTCCTATTTGTCCCTCCCCTTTGAAAGAATAGATTGTGATCTGGTGTTCCCAGTTATCGGACATGCGTCAGAATCAATTCTTCTCAAAAGGACCACTTTCAAATTACTATCAAGAAACCCCAGGTTTTTTGCGTTTGCCCCGCTTTATCCTAACTGGAATCGATCCAATGATGATCGGAATGGGTTTCCAGTGGGAACAAGGGTCATATACCCCGGATCATGATTCGCTTCAAATTGTCATGGGAACGAAGCCTTAGATATCTTGAACATGGAAACACACACAGGTATCAATCTCAGTTGTTGTTGGTTTATTTATTTATTTATTTATATCCTGCCTCTCCGTCAGGTTCAAGGCAGCAATATTTTTTCCCCACTCTTGTGTAATGATAGATTTAGTTGCGAAGGTGTCTTTAAGGAACTACAGCTCTGAGCAATGCAGGCTAAAAAGAAATGTTGGGTTGGTGAGGTTGGGGCATGGAAAAGACAAAGAACTTTCAAGGGAGCAAAAAGAACAGATGAGACCAATTATGATTTTGTTAATTAGATCCAAGGAAAATATTAGAGAACATTCCTATGATTAAGAAAATCTTGGTAGATGGCCGATACTGTGAATTAGATTCTGCTCCCAGCAAAATTCTTCAAGGTATGAGCAAAACCCTGATGTTTCTCTAAAAGGAAATGTCATGTCAAACTTGCTGGCTCTTCAGCGGGATCAATGTCCTAGGTATCCCAATGAAGCAAAGACACTGGGAAAGATGATAATGCATAATAGAGCAGAAGGCAGTAGGACGATAGGAAGACCCGTACTGCAGCTGGTTTGATTCCATTGAAGAAGCCATAGCCTTGTGCTTGCAAGACCTGGGCAGAAGTATTCATAACAGGTCTCTCAGAGTATGGAGCTTATCGCATTTTAAAACAAGCTGACTTACCCTGCCATGTTGAAGTCTATTTCGGGATGCAGTCGGGTATTACTGCAGGGAAAATGCCACCAATGCTGCTGCCTGACTTTGTCCTGCCTAAAACCCAGCTACAAGCCGCACTCAGATGGCCAATTTGCAAAGTCGGGAGCTTCGTGACTTTGCAAATCGGCAGGCTGAGGATGGAAATCAGCCAATTGAGGGCAGATTCTAGCCAGGTTTTAGGCGGCATGAAGTTGGGCGGCAGCAGCAGTGGCATTTTCCCTGTGATAATACCCAACTGCATCCTAAAATAGGCTTCAACGTGGCAGGAGTAAGTCGGTTTATTTAAAAATGTGATGAGCTCCAACATCTACACTGTAGAAGCAATACCATTTGACACCACTTTAACTGCCATAGGTCTATCCTACAGAATCCTGGGATTTGTCTTTTGGTGAGAGACCTGCACTCTTTGGCACAGGATGGAGCTACAACACTTAAAGTGGTATAAAACTGCATCATTTCTACAACGTAGATGCACCCTGAACCTACAGACATTTTTTGCCTGGGTGGGACAATGTCCTTATCCCCCCAAGCTAAAGAGAGACACCATGGTATCCTGGCTTGAGTGACTAGGACTGTGGAGACCAGGGTTTGAATCCATGCTCATACATGGGAGCCCACTGGATGACCCTGAGCAAGTCACACTCTCTCACCCTCAGAGGAAGGCAATGACAATCCCCCTTTGAATATATCTTGGCAAGAAATTGGTTTGCCTTGGGGTCTCCATAATGCAGAAATGACTTGAAGGCACACAATCACCACCACCACCAACAACAACAAAACAGCGATATCCCTGGAATTGACCTTGCAAATACAAAAATACAATCTCTTGAGAATAACAGAGAGTCTCACCCTGCTCCAGTTGGGAATGGAAATTGTATTCTTTATTCTGCCTAGACATGAGAACAAGGCAAACAAGGATTTCCGTCTTAAGTCCAATTATGTTCAGCGACAGTCAGTCCCTCCTAGTAATTGGGTGGATTAGAACCCAGTTAGAACCTGAACAGTGGCTTTAAAGAATGAAGATAATAGGCCTCAGCAGTGGCATTCTCTCACAGCTGCCACAGACAGAGAGTCAGCATATTTTCCTCCTTTCAAATCCACCTTTTCGAGTGCTGATCCCAGTATATCGCAGATATGAGCCGGCTGCTAAGAGGACAGTAACCATTTCCCCCCACTTCTGGAACCCCACAGATTGCTCCATTGCACTCAATATCTTAGGAAATGCCAAGATGTCACTTCTGGTTCTAGGATTCAGCCTAGGAATGGCCAGATTTCATGCTTTTTGTGCATGTGTTGGAGGGGTATGGTACAGGGAAGGAGTTGGTGGATCCAGACCAATGCATTATTTGTCATTTCTCGTTGTTGTTTCATGCCTTCAAGTCATTTTTGACTTATGGAGACCCTACAGTGGACCTATCGCAGGGTTTTCTTGGCACAACTTGTTCAGAGGTGGGTTTGCCTTTGCCTTCCTCTGAGGCTAAGAAAGTGAGTTTCCATGGCTGAACAGAGATTTGAACTCTGGTCTCCAGACTCCTGGTCCAAAGCAAATATCCTGCCTTTTTCCTGGCATGGGACCCACAGGGCCATTTCTTGTTTTTGTTGCTGTGTGCCTTCAAGTTGTTTCTGATTTATGACAACCTTAAGATGAACCTGTCATTGGGTTTTCTTGGCAAGGTTTGTTCAGAGTGGGTTGGCTAA
>NW_024804455.1:0-5379 GCF_019175285.1 Sceloporus undulatus
TTGTTAAGCTGTTATCATTTAATCCCATGCTTTCCATTCTTAATACTTTAACATACAAATATTATTTGGCCTTTTATTCTGTTTTAATCACAACATTCCCCTTCATTTCTCCTCTGTTGCAGGAACAATAATTCATTGTTAGGTTTTTGAAACAGGGGGATGAGAGAGACTGCACACACACCCATTCTTTGATTCCCCCTTTTTTCCTGTGATGTTATCTATGAGTTATGATGAAGTATAATCACGAACAAGAGAGCAATACCACAGAGTGTAATACATTCTAGCCTGTTTCAAATGTCTGTGGTTTGTCAAACAATGCAATTCTGAAAATTAAACAAAATTTTATCCCGCATCTCTAGGAAAATGCAAATATTGGATTATCAGGAAACAACTAAGCCATGAAGACTAAGTCAAATACATACCTTTGTTAGTCTGGAAAATGAGTATGCAAGTGGATCCTGTAGCACCTTTGAGACTAACTGAAAGAGAAAAGTTGGTAGCATTCAGTTTTGTAGATTTGAGCCTACTCTGAGAAAGTGGATTTGTCAGCACATACTTTTCAGCCCCTCCCCTTTTCCAATTTTTAAAAACTATTATTTTCATCCTTTCACTATCAATGGACACATACTTCAATATTCTCAACCAAGAGAGAACAATTTTACATGTCTGTTGCCATGGGGGGGAAAGGACCTTCAAAATATCCCAGAAAATCCTGATCTGAAACTGTATATGGTGTTAAATATTCTCTCATGTATGTGTGTTGCTGAACATGCATACAGAAAGGCATATTGAGACCACAAATATGTGGTCCAGAACCCACAGGCATTCTCAACAGACTTTGCTCAGTATAGTGTGAGAACTGTTCCCTGAAGGCGAACAGATAAAAAATCATAAAGGCAGCATATTGCAGACGAACATGTGCAAAAACAAAAAGTGCCCTAGCCTGAAAGAATTTATACAGGTTGAGTATCTCTTACATGGACGTCCAAAATTCAAAATGTTCCAAAATCCAAAACTGTCCACATGGGTGACTGAGATAGTGATATCTTGGCTTTCTGATGGTTCAGTGCACACAAACTTTGTTTCATGCATGAAAGTATTAAAAATATAATGAATAAAATTACATAGAAATAAATAGAAAACATAAATTAATTTCATGTTCAGTCATGGTCTCATCTCCAAGATATCTCATCATGTATAAGCAAGTATTCCAAAATCCTTTATGCCTCAGGCATAAAGCATATTTATACAGTTGTGGGAGTGGGATAGAATGAAATAGGATCCAAATGGATCCAAATCATGACTGCTGCCCTAATTCTTCCAAGGGTTGCATGAAGTGAAACAAGTCTTTCAGATCTTTACATTGTTCAGTTAGTGTTGATGTTTGAAAGCACTATGGGCCTGAACAGACAGGCCAAATGAAGCAGCTTCAGGCCACTTTGGAGGTTTGCTGTTTAAATGACGCATACATCATATGATGATGGAAGCCACACCAAACAAGCTTTGGTGTGGCTTCTGGCCTCTTAGGACACATGCATTGTTTAAACAGCACACCTCCAAAGAGATCTGAAGCTGCTTTATTTGGCCTGTCTGTTTGGGTCCTAAATCTGCTTATGAAAAGTCCATTTTCCTGGGTTCAAAAATCTCTCTGAGAAGATTCCTTTTGTTATTTATGCAGTAGTGAGGACTCGTGTCTTAATATATGTGCCATGAAGCCATTCTCCTTATTCATACTTCTGTTAATGTATTGAAATCGTGAATATAATTTATAATTTATTCGTGAATATAGTTTATTGTTAAAAGCTTAAAGCTGTCACAATATAAAATAGATCCAAACAGTAAATACAAAAAGAGTATAAAACAAACCAAAGCACAAACCACAACCTCTAAATCCCTTACTGTGTGTCCAGGAAGGTTTAAATTTCATGCAACTGATTTGGGGGTATTGAAATTTTTAATGTCAGATTTGCATCTATTAAAACTCTTACATAGAATGAGGGGCGTATCCATATCCATGGTTTTACCTGAAGGGATGATGGATGGATTTTTTTCTCTCCAAAGGCTTGTTGCCAACTAAGGCATGCAATTGTTTCTGACTTATTGATAATTTGTATGAAACCAGCCTGCATAAAGTTTCCTACAAAGATATAGCTGGAGAGAATTAAAACCAGCTGAAGAAATAGATAGAACTGATTAAAAAGCAACAACAACAACAGCAACACTGGTTGCTATGCAAACAACTAACAGAGAGATCTAAATTAGATTGCAAGGCAAGCAGGTTGGGTTTGAATGTGGATAGAATGAACTAGATAAAGTCCTGGAAGGAAGTGAGGAAAAATTAACATCAAAATTATACAAAATTCTCATAGAAAGGAAATTAGAACAAAATGCAGTAGAGAAAACAATGATTAAATGGGGTAAGGCTATAGATAGAGAACTGGGTTTGATAGTTGGTACCAAGCTAAGGAAAAGACTCATAAATTTACAAAATGTCCAAATATTAAGGCATTTTTTTAAAAATAGAATTCCTTTGGCACTTAACTCCAGTTAAGAAACACAAAACTGGACAAAATAAATGCTACAAGTGGTTCTATGTTTGGTGGAAATGCCCTCTAGCACCAAAAATTCTGTAAAATTACACATGAAGCAATTATGAAATTTTAAAAGTAAAATATCGTATGATATCTGAGGTGTACTTACCTAATAAGATATCTAATGCAAAGGCAAAGAGCAGTTGGAGTCAATTATTATATATGGTCTCGATAGCAAGGATAAATTATGCCCCAAACTGGAAAAGACCTCCCCCCGACCTAGATGTTTGGCTAATAAAAAGGTTAGAGGTTATAGAGATGGATAAATTGACTTAAGTGTTAAATGGGAAATCATCAGAAAAAGCTGAAAAGGAATGGGAACCCCTAACAGAATAATGTAAGAGCCAATGGTCTGAAATAAATAAAGAAAGATAGATAAAAATGTTTTTATATATGTGCACATAAGGATAGAGAAAGGGACACTACAGACTGCCCCTTTTTGCGCCTGATAGGAACTGTGGCAAACTCATGCGGCAGCTCCAATCTGGCCTTTTTGCACCTTCTAAAGATCCTTTTTGCACCTTCTAAAGGGTGCCATGACCACATTGCCATGGCTATGCAGCACTCCTTTGGCACTGTGTCATATGGATGCAGTGCTAGAGGAGCACCATGATGCCACACTGTGTGGAGAAGCATGTGGCATCAAGGTGCCCTGGGAGTAAAGTTGGGCATGTGCCATGAGGATGCTACACCCCAACTTCATCCCCATGTCGGCATTAATGGCTGGTGTGTACAGGGCCAAAGTGTAGGAAAAGGGAGAAACAAAGAATCATGCTTACAAATAGGATTGAACATATTAAATAATTTATTTGGGATCTGAAGGAATTTAAAAAGAAATATTTGTATACTGAATCTAGACATGTATAAACAGAAAAAAGGAACAGAGGTGGATTAGAATAAAGACCCAAGTCTACACAAGACAGAGAGAATATAACTTGACAATTAAAATAACGATTTAAAAAAGATGTAGTTGGAGAGACGATATCTGGTTTTGTCTTCTATCGTATGACACCTATTAATTTTTTTGGTGCTTCTTCTAGAGTTTGTTTGGAAGCATCTTTATCAGTTATTATCCTTTAAGCCTAACACAGTATGACACCTACCATATTTATCAGATCTGGTAATAATTCATGAAACTCCAATGCCTCTGTGGTAGCTTTTATTGAAAATGATCTATAAATTATGAAGAGAATTTTGATATCTTTCACTTTATGAGACTGTTCTTCCATTCTTTGCTTTCTGGCTGTAGATTGGTGAGTGATTTAAACATCATACTCACATGTGAGCACAGGGCCATGGTATAAGATATGCAGCACCTATGGTTGGTGCTCCATTTAGAGTCTCCTCTCTGTGTTTTCTGTGTAACATATGGTAGAAACGTAAAACACATTCCCTAGGTGAAAAATAGATTTCTCAATATTATTCTCAAGAAAAATAATCCGGGGGCATCAATTATGCATCATTTTTGCCTAGGATTTTCACATTCTGAAATGTTTCAGGACATTATTCTGTGCAGAAATATACATTTTTAGTGTGCAAATTTTGGTGCTGAAAATTTATTTATTTTGCACAAAAATATTTCTAAAGATAGCGAAAACAGTGGAAGGACATCTTATTGTTTCACAAATGTATTATGGGATTTTGCCCTAGTATGGCAAAAACCAGTGCTTTTTGCACAAAAAAACATTGCTTCAAGAAACATGTGTTAGTTAAAAACAAATTAGTCAGTCGACTATATCAAAATGGTTAACATCAAAACATTATAAAATACAAGCAAATAAAGTGAATGCAGTTTCATGAGATAAGTTAGACTAAAGCAAGATAAAATATAAACCAATCGTAATACATTGTTATTGTATAATAAAATGAAAGATGATAAAATGGCCTACCCATGAATTTAGCAGTCCTAATGGCCATACATATATTTATGCCTTGAAGGAAGGAAGTATGTAGTTCTATCAAGTACTGTCTGTAGGTACTGGGCCTTTACTGTGGCATATAATAGGACATGCTCAGTATCTTCTATTGCAGATATCCCACAAAAAACGTCTTCTCTTGATGTATGGCACTTCATGGAATCATCTGTATTTGATCATGGAATCTAACTGCTCAAGTCTCACTCTGGTTAAAGTTGTCCAATAGTATTGGGTCAAGCCCATTATCAGATATTTTTCTGTTGGGAAAAAAACATTTTATTTTTGGCCAACTATTTCAGTGACCTTATGTTTGCATGTATCTCAGTATCAGTTTGCATATTAAGAAACATGTGGGTTTCAAATAAATTACTGAGTTGTGTGCAAAAGGCACAGGTTTTTCAGGTTTTTCACAAAAGCGTGTGTTTTTAGAATCAACATTTTGTGAACAAAACACACATTTCATGTTGAAACACAGTTTTTTTTATGGGAAATGATGAAATTGTGCAAAAAATGTGCAAAAAAATTGCTGAATGCATTCCTGTTGCTCTCCAGTCACTCTTCAACACACAGAACTGGCCATGTTGATGGAGGCTGCACTGCTTACAAGGTGAGCTTTGCGAAGCATCAGAAGTTGTACCTGTGGTACAACATCATATACCATAAAATGAAGGTTCTCATCCCAGGATACAAGAACCAGGATTCCATAGGATGGAGCCATTGTAGTTAAAGCAGTGTCAAGGTGCATTAATTCTGCAGTATAGTGGCAGCATTAGTGTGGTGAACAAAGTACATTAATTCTGCAATGTGGGAGCAGCCTCACTTTGTATGGTGCTGTTACTGTACCTGAAAGGAGGATAAGAAGGATACATGGT
>NW_024804456.1:0-5378 GCF_019175285.1 Sceloporus undulatus
TGCTGGATGCCTACTATTTCATAGCATGGTCATTGTCTTTTAGAGGATGACTCACAAGTTCATTTTTTCCTCTTTGTTCTCAAGAAACTGTCAAGAAATACTGGCTGGAATATGGTTGGTTAGCGCCAACTAGAAGAGACCCAGTAATTTAAAGGAAGTTATTGCACAATGAGGCAACATGTAAGTCCATGCCATCTATTCAATGGATACACTATAGTCAGGAGTAGCAATAGGCTTTAGATTGTTATCTGAATCTTCAGCTAAAATGTTGCCAAAAGGTGCGTGCATGTGTATGAAATTGTATTTTCACTGAAGAAAATGTTTCTTGAGCAAAAAATGTGCTTTTTCCACAAACACACACACACATGCATACACACAAACACACACACACAAAACCATGTCTCAGTTTTGTGCAGAATAAGTCCTGAATTGTGAACAGTCCTTGAAAATTGTGGTGGGTTAGAAACCGCCATTTTGTACGTATTCACTACGTATTAGGGTTAGGAAGGGGCGGTGCTTCCGCACCCCCTAACCCTAGTATGTAGTGAATACGTACAAAATGGTGGCAGCCGTTCCTCACGGCCGCTGCCATATTGACGTAGCGGACGCTGTGCGTCCGCACGTCGCGCGGCACTTATGACATTGCGAGTGCGCCATTTGCGTCTCGCGGTGTCATAACTGCGCCGCAGGAAGAAGCTCCATTTTGAAGCTTCTTTTATGCTCTGTGAGGGAGTCACACGGTTTGGCTGCTGCGGCTCCCTCGCAGAGCAAACAGCAGCGCCGGCAGACCAACCGCAAAGCGGCGGTCTGTAACGCACCTAATCTTCCCAAGAATTTCACACAGCAGGAAGAAAATTGCTAAAATTACTTGTTTCCTTTGCGAAAAGTTAGTGAAGAGTTACACCCCTCTATATTTCAGGATAAAGTTTTTGGGGTAAGTGTGTATAAACTAAGATTTATCTCAGAGAAGATGAAGGTATTGTAAGTTAGTGAATGTGCAGTCTGGACAGAGGTTTACAGACAAGTCAAGGTTCAGGCTTGTAGCCAACGCAAGATGCAGTCACCTGAAAACCAAGTTAGTCTTTCAGAAAATACTGTTTCCTATACAGAAAATGGTGTTTTCTGAAAAATAAAATAAAATCATTTATGAATTTTGTGCAGAATAAGGGTCTGTACAGACTGGTCCAAAAGGCTAGCATGTGAGCAGAGTCAGGGCCTACATAAATCACACTCATTTCTGATATACAAAAGGGATCTGTAAGGATGCTGTGTCTTTGCATCTGAACAAAGTTAGTTGCTGGTCATCAGTATGTACATCACCTATTTAGTGGGTGCGGTTAGTTAACACCAGATGGTAAACTCATCCATTACATTTCTGAATTGGCTGCTCTCTTCTCTATTTCTGGTTCCCTGCATTAAGCCTTTTCACACAAACAACTTCCTTCTTTCAATAGCTGCATTTCCTCCCATTTATTTTTTCCTCCATTTGAAAATTAATTTACACAGTTTACCTACATTTTTAATTTATTATAATTAGCAGAACATTATTTCATTCTGTGCCTAATTTTTGCCAGCCTCTCTGATTTTCGTGAAATCATGCAGACTCATTAATCATAAAGTAATTCATCCGTCAGTAATAAATTCTCCTTTTCTGCAAATTATCCAGCTCCCATCTTTTCCAGCATATTAGCTCAAATGTGGGACATACCTGAAACAAGTTGTTTCTTCCTGAAATTTTAGTTGGAAATTAAGGACATCCTTGGCTCTATCCATCATTGTAATGGTTTTTGCCATAAAATGATTAAGTGAAGTTGCATGATGAAAATAGCTTTAGTTATGTGGCAGCCTTCCATCTGGTCCATTCAAACTTCCTTCACAATCTGTATTGCTTGTTTTGCCAATATGCTTTAGCGATCTGGTGTCTCCGTAATATTGTCATCTCTTTTTAATTTTTCTTTCTTTATTAAAATACATGTTTTGTGACCTCTACTTACAGATCTCATGATGGTGTACAATAATATCCACTCGGCCAATTTAAACAGTATGAACAATAAAGCATGATTTTAAAGGTTGGGAAAAAAAACCCCATATTGAACAGTTTAATAATTTAAAAGAAGGCAGACTGAAAATGGTTAAAATAGGAGAAAAGGATGTAAAACTATGCACATATTTGGATTTGTGTAAAGCTAATTAGGATCAACTGTGCTTTCACTTGGAACTAGAATGAGAGCAATATTGTTGTCAATTAGTCTCCAAGTGTCTGAATGCTTTAGAGCAGGGTTGGGGAAAGTGTGGCCAATTGTCTATATATGGTCCCATTTTTGCTCCCTAGTGTCCCCAAACACTCCCTAATGGGATGTAGACCTACTAGATACTAATGTAGACCTAATGGATATAACAACATGTCTTATTTGTTTGATTATTTCTTATTGTTATCTGTCATCAAGTCAACTTCAGCTTTTGGCAACCCCATGAATGAGATACCTCTATGTCACTGTATCATCAACAACCTTGTCCAGGTCTTTCAGACTCAGGGCAGTTTTACCTTCCTTGACTGAATTTTTTCCATATGTAATGCAGTCTTCCTCTTTTCCTCCTACTTCTAACTTAGCAAGTATTATTGCCTTTTCTAGTGAGTTATGTCTTCTCATGAAATGGCCAGTTGTAGAAAAGACTCATTTTAGTTGTCTTTGCTTCAAGGGAGAGTTCAAGCTTGATTTGCTGTTTTGTTGTTGTTTTTAACTGCCTTTGAATCAGATTTGACCCATGGCGCCCCTGCTGATGAGACATCTGCAAATTCATACCTTTGATCTCTTAAATAGAGTCAATCCATCTAGTATGTGGCCTGTCAAGACCATGTTGCACCCTGGTCTAGGAAATGACACGGATGTGGCCATTAGGTGGAACTGAAGCAGAATTTACTACAGTTTAAGTGGCAGGTGCATGAATCTGCATTTGGTGAGCTGTGCATCATGGGAAGTCTGATGCAATATGCACAGTAGGTGAAGCCAGCCAGATGTGGATCATGGGTAGTATTCTGATGCAACAGGTACTGGGTATGAAACCAGCCAGGTTTCATTGGTGGCATGACTGTCATAGGACTTCAGAAAGACCACCTATATAAGGTAGAAGGTTAGAATCTCCATTACTGGGTTGTTATGACTGGTGGTTGGCAAAGAACTTTGTTGGTCTGTATAGCTGTGAGTATTCAAGACAGCTGTCTGATACCCTGTGTAATCTCAGTAAATATTCTGCAACAAAGATTAAAGACTTTGTTGAGTGAAGTCTCGCTGTCCAGAGATTCATTTCTTCAAGGTGAAAGCTGCAGGCTGTGTGTGAGAGGATTTTTCTTCTGCTGTTCTGAGCTGGACTCTTCACAGAGACCATCTTCTAGGCATTCCTGCATATGTGTGGACAAAAAGTCTAGGGGGGATGAAAATAGGAAACTAGGGCCCGCTACAAATGGGCCTAAAAGTGCGTGCTCCGTGCGTGCTAGGGTTAGAAAGGGGCATCCTTTCTGGACGCCCCCAACCCTAGCACGCGCGGAGCGCACACAAAATGGCGGTGGCCATTCCACATGGCCGCCACCATTACAATGTCACGACCACGCTGCCTCTATACGGGGCGGCGCAGATGTGACATCGTCACGGCGCGCCAGGGCGCATAGTACGCCCCTTCCCCGGCTGCAAAAGGAGCTCCGAAACGGAGCTCCTTTTGCCGTTTGCGTTGCTGGGCACAGCCTTTAGATGGCTGCGCCCAGCGACGCAGAGGAGAAAGGGGCCAAGAGGCCCCTTTCTCCTCCTCCCCGCTGCCACTGGGTGTCCTTGGGACTTGAAGCCCCAAGGACACCCCTTTCCAGGCTGCGGGGAAGGGGCCTTTTGCCGCTTCCCCGCAGCCTGGAAAGTGGCGGATCGGGACCTCAGCGGCTGTCGCTCTGGCCGCTGAGGCCCCGATCCGGCTGGGAAAGGGGCGGGTGCAGGCCGCCGCTTTTCGGCGGTCTGTAACCCGCCACAGTAATTTTTTAAAGACAATATGTTGCAATGGGATGCTAAAAGGATAAAAGGAATTAAAAAGCATAAGGTATATGCAATCCTATAGACAAAAAGGCTTGTGTTGGCCTGTGAGCCATGCCCTAACAAACACAAGGCTAGTGTTACCAGTCAATACTAGGCTTGAAAACTGCAAATCCAATAAGGAGGTATCAAACATACAATATGAAAAAAATCCTTTTAGCATCCCTTTGCAACATATTGTCTTAATAAAATTACTGTGTTTCCTATTTTCATCCCCCCTAGACTTTTTGTCCACACACTTGTTTGTTTTAGTTTAGGGCATCACCTCCCAGTTTTTCCTCATTCCTGCATATGTGCATCAACTCCACATGTGTATGCATGACACTGCTTGTCTGCATGCCCCAACATGGCCTTCCTTTCTTTTTACTTCCCTCCACCTTTGCTAGCTTTATTGTTTTTTCCAATGATTCATGTCTTCTCACAATGTGGCCAAAACACACCAGTCTACATTTTTTCATCTAGACTTCCAGTGAGATTTCTGGCTTGATCTGCTCTGGGACCCATTTGTTTGTCTTTTTGGCTATCCATGATATCCTCAGCACGCTTCTCCAGCACGACATCTCAAATGAAATTGATTTTCTTCATATCATCTTTATTAACTGTCTGGCTCTCACTTCCATACACCACATTCTATTTTCTGTATAGATTGGGCTAGGTTTTCTCATCCTGTTATAGGTATGTATGCATATATGCATATATATATATAAGTCTATGTGTGCTGTCTCTCTCTCTCTCTCTCTCTCTCTCTCTCTCTCTGTGTTGGCCTGTGAGCCATGCCCTAACAAACACAAGGCTAGTGTTACCAGTATATAGTATATATATATAGTGTGTGTGTGTGTGTGTGTGTGTATGCATGTGTATCTCTCTCTCTCTCTCTGTATTATGTATCTTGTGAAAGTGCAATATGAACTATTATATTAAGCATTATTCCAATTGCATTATCATAACCCTACTTATTTAATGGAAATTGATAATGGGTCACCTAAATTCTCCCTTGGTGTTTAATAACCTCTTCTAATACATTCATCAAGCAATAAGCCTTTTCATTGCTGACTGCTCCCAATCTATCAATCAACTTTTACAGAAGTAGCTATCTGTCAGCTCATTATGATTCCAGTGAAAACCAAATCAGATTTTTCATTTTTCTACATCTTCCCCATCAATTTCCAAAATGATAAACTGAAAAAAGATGCATGTCATATCCTTTATGCTGCTAGCATTTTATATAACACTATTCAAATAAGTTTTTAAAAAGTTTTGTTTTAGAAACATAGGCCTGTTACAGACTGCCAAAATAAAGCTGCT
>NW_024804457.1:0-5378 GCF_019175285.1 Sceloporus undulatus
TGTTAATTCTAACTGTAAGAAATAATACTAACCTCAGCAGAAACCAACAGACACTTGGGAAACCAATCCACTTGCACAAATCCCATTGAATCACTCTGCTTGGGAGAAGCCATTGAACTTAGCCCAAATTCCCCTCTGCCTTTAGGTTTTCTGTTCTTTCTTTTCATTGCACTCCTAACCTTTAGTAAGAGCCAATGAGTAATAGCCAATATTCAGAGTTATAAACTGATCAGCTTAGAATTCCTTAGTTAACTTTAGGACATAGCTACAGCTTTCAGAAGCATTCTAGCTGTTTCTCTTTTCCTCTTTGAAAGGTGGTTTTAAGTCTCCTTTGGCCCCCAGTTGCTCTAACACTGAGCCTGGCTCTCCCTTCGCTTCTGACCAGAGAAGTCTATAGAGGCTGGCAGTTGGCCAGAGACAGCCTGGAACCTTCCGCCTTCAGCGCACGCATCACAATGGCACAGAAAGTAGTCCCTGGAAGCCTTGGGCCAGTGGAGGGAAATGTCCATTGTTGACCATTGAGAGATATTTGGTGGGGAAAGTGGCCATTGCTCTGTTAGTGGACATATACTGGATTCTCAGAAACAGAAACACATACACACAGGAATAAAATCTGAGTGGTTTTCGAACGACCAGACTGAAAAAAATGTGAAAATCCATGCAATTTCCACAAGCGTGGATATATTGGCATAAAGGTGGATGTACTGGCTTCATAGAAATGTGTGTGTGTGTGTGTGTGTGTGTGTACATGCATGCACATAGGCACCCAACACTTTGGAAAACATCTCGATGGTTTTTGAAAGACCAGACTGCACAAAAGGGAAAAGGCACGTAAATCCCACACATTTGGACAAATGGGCCTGAGTGACCAGGGAAGGGCATGGAGCCTGGCAAGGGACGGCCTCACTCCTCAATCCTTCTGCCTTCATTGTAAGCTTTGCAATGGCAGAAAAAAGCAGTTTCTGGGAGCATTGAGACGGTGGAGAAAAGGCGTTCCTTTTCAATGTTGTGAGATGTTTACGGGGGAAGTTACTATTGCTATGTTGGTGGACATATTGGCTTCACAGCAATATTCATGCAAAGGCACACACAAACAGGCTTACTTTGGGAAAAAATCTCAATGGTTTTTCAAAGACACATATAGATATGTGTGTGTGTGTGTTTGTGCGCACACATACAAGCACATACACACACACTTTCACACAAGCTTTGGAAAAATAAATCTTTAGTTTTTGGAAGACCAGACTGAACAAAGCTGAAAAGGCGTGCAAAGCTTACATGTGTGAGTGTCTTTGGGGCTGTCCTTGAATCCTTTTTTCAAAGAGCAGAGAACACTCCCCCCCCCCCCCCCCACACCAACACAAAAGCAATGCATTAAAGAAGGTCACACAGGGACTTGCTGGCATGTGGACCAAGAGACTAAAGGCTTCAGTGCCCCCCTCCCTCCATTGCCAAAGAACATTTTACCAAAAACACAACATTTCAAGACACATTTCTTGCACAATTGTTGATGTGAAATCCCTGCAAAGGAAGGCACTGGAACAAGGTCCCCAAATGCATCCAAAGCCCAATCACAGCAACATCTCAGAGGGTCACTCATTGTCCAGTTGTCTTTAGCCGTGAACATCCAGAGACTGACACCCAGAGACTGGCATTGGGACTGGCATCTGTCCCAAAGAGGAGGCACTTGCTCAGCAGAAAGGACCCTGCAAGGCCAGCAAAGGAGACCCAAAATCACTCTTTTGCTGCCAGGGAATCCCAGACCAAGAGGGAGCTGGAATATGGGCAAGAACTCAAACTCTGGCCATTACTATAGGGCTTAATGCTGAGTGGCCAAGATGGAGGTGGCCCCCAGCCAAATGCATTATCTTCCTCACCTGCTGATCCTTTATAAGGCTAGCTTTCTTTTGGGACTCACACTCTCTCTTAGCCTATTTTCGTTCGCATTATATTTTGTCTTTTGGTGTCGTTTTTGTGTGCCTTCAGGCCATTTATGACTTATAGCGGCCCTGAAGGCCATTCTATCCTAAGGTTTTCTTGTCAAGTTCCTCCAGAGGAGGCTATCAGTTGGCCAGAGACAGCCTAGATCCTTCTGCCTTGGTTGCACACATCACAATGGTGCAAAATGTAGTCCCTGGAAGCCTTGGGCCAGTGGAGGGAAAAGGGTTGCTGACCATTGAGAGATATTTGAAGGGGAAAGTGGCCATTGCTCTGTTAGTGGATAGACTGGATTCACAGAAATATATACACACACACAGTCATCTTGCAAATAAACCTCAGTCGTTTTGGAGAGACCAGACACAACATTTTGGGATGAAATTTCTGTGGTTTCTGAAAGACCAGACTGGAAAAAAGTTAAAAGGCATGCAAACCCCCAAAGTTTGGACGTACTGGCATAATTGTGGATGTACTGGCTTCATAGGAATGTGTATGTGTGTGTGCATGTGTGTGTGTGTGTATGTACATGAATGCACACAGGCACACAAACACTTTGGAAAAAATCTCAGAAATATATATATACATATATATACACACACACTCATTTTGGAATAAAATCTCAGTGGTGTTTGAATGACCAGACTGAACAAAAGTGAACAGGCATGCAAACCCACACACGTGGACAAATGGGCATGATTATGGACATAGTAGCTTCACAGAAAACACACACACACACAAATCTCCTCCTAATTTGGTGTCATCTGCAAATTTGATGAGCAATGCATGCCTCCCATTCCTTCATCCAAGTCACTGATAAAGATGTTGAATAGCAGACTGAGCCCAGGACAGAACCCCACTGGACACCCCACTGGTCACTTCTCTCAAGGATGAAGAAAAGGAAGAGCCAATGCTGAGCACCCTTTGGGTTCATCCGGTCAACCAATTGGAAATCCACTTAACAGTCACATTATGTAGCCCACACTTTACTATCTTGTTTGCAAGAGTATCATGGGGGACCTTGTCAAAGGCCTTACTGAAATCAAGATATGCTTTTTTTTTACCGCATTCCCTTTGTCACCCTTTTTTCTGCCTAAGTGCAGTACCTTACATTTCTCCGTGTTGAATTTCATTTTGTTAGCTTTGGCCCAACTTTCTAGTGTATTCAGGTCATCTTGAACTTTGATCCTGTCCTCTGGAGTATTAGCTATTTCTCCTAACTTGGTGTCATCTGCAAATTTCATAAATATGTTCAATATTCCTTCATCCAAGTCATTGATAAAAATGTTGAATAGCAAACTGGATCCAGGACAGAACCCACTGGTCACTTCTCTCCAGGATGAAAAGGAGCCATTGCTGGGCATCCTTTGGGTTCGGCTGGTCAACCAATTACAAATCCATGTAACAGGTGCCTTGTCTATCCCACATTTGACTAGCTTGTTTGCAAGAGTATCATGGGGCCCAGCAATGCTATCTCAACAGTAAAGAATGGTTGTTAAAATGGCTAGATTGCATGGGAATAGATTACTTGTTTCCTGGAAGGGACATTTGGGGGAAAACACAGTTTGGATTGGAAACATTTAGGGGGGGAATTGCAAAAAGAATAGGGAGATAAAGCTGTTCTAGGTTTGATCTCAAATGTGAATTAATTGATTTATTTTATTAAGGTAATATATTGTAATACTAGATTTTGCATTATTGTGACTGATAGATAAAGTGAAGAACTTATCATTTTCAAATTTTAAATAAGTAGAAACACTACAAGGAAATGATTCAAGGATGGTGTTTAGGAAGTCAACATGTTTGCCTTATTTGTTTATGGTTTTTTGGTCTGGAAGATTAATATATATTTATATGCATATCTCTCTCTCTCTCTCTCTCTTTGGCTTTTCTTCATGAACAAAGATTCAGGAAGGACTCATCCCACGCTTTCTACAAGCGTGTTGATGACTAAAAAGGCCAATCCGAGATAAACAAGTCTGGTTGCAGAAAGCACAGCAGAATGTCTCTGTGGGTGATGTTTCCAAGTTTTGGTTCTTTCTACATTGTTGTTTCTCTTCAAGACTCGTTCGGCATGAGTTTTTGAAAAAGGCTGCCACATCGTACATAGTGCGTCTCCATGCCTCCTGATGCGAGGCCAGGGCGGACCATTGTTGGTGATCAGTTTGGCCAAGCCTGAGGTGTTGTTTCAGGGAGTCCTTGTATCTCTTCTTTAGGGTGCCCCTCTTACGCTGACCCATGGCGAATTCACCGTAGAGTATTATTTTGGGGAGGCAATGGTCCTCCATCCTAGAAACGTGTCCTGCCCAATGCAGCTGCGGTCTCAATAGCATGGCCTCAATGCTGGTGATCCCTGCTTGCTCAAGGACAGCAACATTTGTCACATAGTTGATCCAGTGTATATTTAGAATTGTGCGTAAACAGCGCTGATGCAAGCATTCAAGGAGTTGTAGGTGTTGACGATAGGTGACCCATCTTTCAGACCCATAAAGGAGAATAGACAGTAGAATGGCTCTATACACACTGATTTTTGTGCTTCGCCTCAAGTGTTTGTTACTCCAGACTCTTTTATGAAGCCTTCTGAATGCACTACATGGCTTTGCTAATCTGTGATTGATCTCTTTATCAATTTTGGCGTCTGAGGAGATGATGCTTCCCAGGTAGGTGAACTGCTGAATGGACTTAAGCACAGATTAGCCTACAGTGATGTGAGGATGGTAGTGTTCTTCCTGTGGTGCAGGCTGGTAGAGAACTTCCATTTTCTTCAGACTGACTTCCAGCCCAAGGAGCTCTGCAGCTGTAGCAAAACAAGATGTCAGGCACTACAGAGCTGCTTCTGTATGGGCAACTAGGGCAGCATAGTCAGCAAAAAGCAGCTCACAGACTAGATAGTTTAGAGTCTTAGTGCGAGCCCTCAGATGGCTTAAATTAAACAAATTGCCAGCAGTACGGTAGCATATATAAATTCCGTCTTCTTCTTCGAGATCTGCCATAGCCCTTTGCTGAAGAAGATTGTAAATAGAGTTGGAGTGAGAACACAACCTTGTTTCACTCCATTAGTTATTAGAAAGGGCTCTGAAAGAGCATCGCCATATCTGACTTGACCATGCTGGCCTTCATGTAGCAAGATAATCATTTTAAGGAATTTAGGGGGACATCCAAGTCGTTCCAGGATCTGCCACAGACCTTTTCTACTCACAGTGTTGAAGGCTTTGGTGAGGTTGACAAATGTTACATAGAGTCCTTTATTCTGCTCTCTACATTTCTCTTGCAGTTGTCTAAGGGAAAATACCATATCTGTAGTGCTCCTATTAGTTCTAAAGCCGCATTGGCTTTCAGGAAGAAGTTCTTCTGCAATGGCAGGAACTAATCTCTTCAGGAGTATCCTTGCAAGGATTTTTCCAGCAATGGAGAGCAGTGTTATATCTCGATAGTTTCAGCAA
>NW_024804458.1:0-5377 GCF_019175285.1 Sceloporus undulatus
TTAATCTGTTTTTTCTTTTCTATATGGTAATTTTATCTATTCCTCTTTTAATTGTTATTATCTTAGAATGTACGCCTTGGGCAGGCTTTTATTTACTCCTAATTTTACCGACTTTGTACAGCGCTGTGTATAATTACAGCGCTATAGAAATAAAGTTTAATAATAATAATAATAATAATAATAATAATAATTATACTTACATTGATACTGCAAACACTGTCCATGTAAATTCAGAACTTGACATTTTTCCAGAAAATTGCTCTTTTAGTCCATTTTGCACAGTATATGATGAGAAACAAATTAAGGATTATAGGTGGTGTTGTTTAGACTTATGTTTTGTTTGGACCATAAGTGAAATCAGTAGCATCAACCCATAGCATCAACCCAGGGACTTCTGGCCAATTTCCTGCTGTTAAAATAATACTTTATCTTTATGAACTGAAAAGCTGTTCCAGAATAGTATAAAAAAAATGTGAGTTCACATCATAGAATTACTTTGATTTTGCTTGTTGTTGATGTCTCCAGAACTATTCACTCCTTTTGGGAATTTGTTTCTAGCAGCAGCAGCAGCTGCTGCTGCTTCTGTTACTGTTTCTTCTTCTTCTTCTTCTTCTTCTTCTTCTTCTTCTTCTTCTTGGCTCTGATATAACTTGGATTTAGAAAAGAATTCATTCAATGCTATTGCTATTAGGAATTACCAGGAAATATTCTGGGACAACAGAAGCATCATCTGGATTTTTTTATTTAAAGGAGAATTATAGCAACAAATATTGCAGCATCCTGATGAATGTGTTGCATATAGACGAGCCCTTGTTTAGCTACTGGAGTGTCAGAACTACTCTATAGGAAGAGAAATGTGACATGTCAAGAGTGTTGAAGAATAGAGCTCCAACTCATAGAAGCAGGTCATTGAAGTAGGAATGCATTTCATTTTAGTTGCATTTCTCAGAATCACAAGAACCTCCTGATGCCGGTCAAGTTCTATACATTTCTTTTCCCACATAAAAATTTCTGCACATATTTCTAGTACATCCCTATGAAAAGGCTATTTTCTTTATATATATATAGTGCATCCATGCCAACCACAGACTTGTAATCTACATATCTGAGCTTCTGCAGATGGCAAGCCCTCTTTTTTAATGGGCGTGCATACACAGGCAACCATTGAAAAGAATGGGACGTAAGATCCTATGTTTTTTTGCTATTCACTGGGAATCCAGAGCGGATGCCACAAGGATAGCAAGGGACTACTGTACATTTTATATGCATATTCCCATTGACTAAATTGTGTTATTTTTTCCAAAGGTATCCATTCAGATATACACATTGGCATTTACTTGTATCCAATTCAAAAAGAAAAGGGGAGGCAGAGATGGTAAAAACCACAAGATATGTATTCAATTTAGTTAACTTAAAATATAGATTCATTAAAAATAGTTAATTCAAATTCATTTCCCCTCCTTAAGACATTTTTTCTGAAGATCCACAAGCCCAAATGCAAAACAACCCTGAAATCAATATTGTATGAAAAGACTGCTACATTCAGATAGCACAAAATGTCTCATTTACAGTAGAGGATATGGACAACTTTGATGGATTATATACGTGGCTTTCTAAATTATAACCTAGGACTCAGCGGGTATGACTGAATGTATTCACAGTGGGTGGGCCTGCTTTTCTCCTGCTTCCATGGTGATTCCTTTTCCCTTAGTTAGCTAAGAATTACAAAGTGAAGCACCTATGCACACTGATGCATGGTCTAAATGGATAATCAGACAACCAGCTGTTTGTAAAAAAGTTACTGGAGTTAGTAAAGTTTAAGTGAAAAAATCAAATTAACTTTTATCTGCCTTTTAAACCATTTCCTTTTAAAATAGCTCATATAGAAGGCATGGCACAGCTTTGTGCCAATTAAAAAACCTATACAGATATGGTTTTGTACATGAAAATTCCATCTTGAAGTAACTGCTCCATCCTCACCTCAATAATATGCCATCATGGCACCAAATATTTACTAAAATCGCCAGATGGAGATGCCTGAAAATGGAGTAATTTGCAAGGTAGAGATGCTTACAAATGATTGAATAAGGACTTGAAATTATTTCCAGCCTTAAAGACCTGGTTCATCATGACACCTACCAAAATTTTGCAGACAAGAAATATTTTTCTACCTTATTTTAAGGTTATATTCCCCATCCTTCAAATACATAAGTGGCCTGCAATAATTAAAACCACAATATTAAAATCCAAGAACAATGCCAGCATAACAACAATATGATAAAACAGTATCTTCAAATAAAAAGCAACTCAGCCTGATGAGTTAAAATATGCTTCTTCTTTTACATTTTCAGAACCCAATAGCAGCAATCAGAGATTATCTAATCCTTCCGATGCAATTGTTCATCCACTAATAAAATCCTGAACTATTATCCCATAGTGTGATATAAAGAAGGCCTGTCCACTTGATTTCAGTAAACAGGGAGAGTGAGGTGGAAGAAGTCAGTCCCTTTCACACAGTGTTTTCCAGTTAAACAGTAGAAGAATTCATTCATTCATTTTGTCAATTTATATATCACCTTTCAACCAAAGACTTCAATGTGATATACATATCATGCTACTTGAAAATCTGTCTTCCTATCAGTTTGGTGAGGTGTGAAAGGGTAAGAGGTAAACTGTGTCTGAGAGTCATATCAGCAGGGATTTGTACCAGAAACTCTGCATCTCTAAACTCATATACTAATAACACATTTAGGGTCACCATATCCTTGGTTTAGCCAGATTCTATGCTGATTCTAAGTGTACTATATGGACCTGTCTGCCCTATCACCTTGCTTGGATTCTCTTGCCCTTGTACCTGCAGAGTTATGGCACAAAATAGAGCTATATGGTGTGGTACAGACCGCCAAAAAGCGGTGTACAAGCGCCGATATTAGGGTTAGGGAGCACGCACCAGCTACATGCTCCCTAACCCTAATACGTACTGCCAGTGGCATAATGGCAGCGCCCTGAGTACATGGGCACCGCCATTATGACGTCATGGCCATGCCATGTCCAAACAGCGCAGTGTGGGCATGATGTCTTCATGCCACATCAGGCCGCTTGTGGGGGCCTAACAGTGGCTCTGGAAGGAGCTCTTGGGGAGCACCTCATTCCCACAGCCACCAAACGGCTTTGGGAATGAAGCTGGGGGAAAGAGGCCGAGCGGCCCCTTTCTCTCCTGGCAGCGGCTCCCTGGGGTGTCCTGGGGCATGAAGCCGCTTCTCCCTGATCCCAAAAAGTGCTGGATTGGGGCCTTTGGGCTGCCACTGTGGCTGCTCTGGCCCCAAAGGGGCGGTCTGTATCCGCCATATGTTAGCCAAGACCTATTGTTTCTAAATACAAGTGTGGTTTTCTGGGAATGATAATAAAGATTTACATTAAAATTAACTAAGACCTTTTCTCTATCTTTACAAGTTCCCTGTTTCCTAAGCCAATAGTAGAAATCTGCAGCTAAGTCAGGTTAAAGTCTGTTTTGCAGAACTTACTGTAAATACTGTTCAGAAAGCAAGAGAGCTATTAGACCTAAGGAAGTGGAATCCAATAAACATGGGTTATTAGTGTAGTTAGTAGTAGTTAGGATTTCATCAAGTATTTTGTTTTTCATGAACTGTTATGTGTAGCAATTGAATGTATTTTTATTATGTTGTTCATGGAGGGGAAAAACTAGTTTCTTTTTAAGAGAGACAATTAGAGTTCTTCCACTGCCTTTAGTAAAAGCCTGGACTGAATGGTGCAGAACATGCCATTTTTGAAAAAGATTACTGCCCAAAGCATTAGGATGTGTTGAACATGTTTAATAACAATATAATGGAACTATTTCAAATGCTATGTTTTTATTAAAACATTCAGAATGCCAACTTCTGGGTAGGCTATGTTGTTGTGGCATGCCTTCAAGTTGTTTCTGACTTATGGTGACCCTAAGGCAAATCTATCATCAGGTTTGCTGGCAGGTTTCTCCAGAGGGGATTTGCCATTGCCATCCTCTGAGGATGAGAAAATCTGACTTGCTCAAGGTAATCCAATGGGTTTACATGACTGAGCCAGGTTTTGAACACTGGTCTCCAGGGTCATAGTCTAATGTTCAAGCCATTACAACATGCTGCCAGTATGTCCACCACTTTTATTCAGATAAGAGTTATGCAACAAGTTACAAAAATTCAACAGCAGTCACTGTCTCATACACTATCTCAGGACTGCCTCACCCCACCCACCATCATCCCAGAGCCTCAAAAGGCAATGGAGGACTCAGCTGGAGAGGACTGCCTTGGCCACCCACCATCATCCCTGAGCCTCAAAAAGCAATGGAGGACTCAGCTCGAGTTTGATTGTTTTGATAGTTTGACTAATGATTTATTTTAGTTTTTTTTTCATTGTTATATTTGGAATTTTTGTTGTATATTTGTAGCGTGGGGGGATTATGTGTATTGGGTTATACTGTATTCGAGTTCTATTGCATTGTATTATTGTATTGCATTCCATTAGAGTTGCATGTGCTATTATTATAAATAATAATAATAAATAATAATAAATTTTTTATTTCTATACCGCCCTTCTATATAATCAGGGTGGTGTACAACATTATAAAACATTCATACATACAAATAACATACATCTACAATTAAAATTAAACACAGCAATACAATAGCATTAAAACAATCTAACCAGCTTGCCACCGCTGGCATAGCGGGGGGGGGGAGAACTAATTGGGGCATGTGTTGGGAAATGCTGACCTGAACAGGAAGGTTTTAAGCCCCTTTTTAAACTGGGCCAGGGAGGTGGCCGAGCGGAGCTCAAAGGGCAGAGAACTCCAGAGGGTCGGGGCCGAGATGGTGAAGGCTCTCCTAGATGTGGAGGCTAGCCTAGCCCCTGGGACCCTCAATAACTGCTGCCCAGATGTTCTGAGACAGCGGGACGGATTGTATGGGGAGAGGTGGTCCTCAAGGTATCCTGGGCCCAAGCTATTTAGGGCTTTATAGGTAATAACCAGCACCTTGTCTTGTGCCCGGAAGCGAATAGGCAGCCAGTGCAGGTCTTTGAGCATTGGTGTTATGTGGCTGGCTCTGGATATCCCAGTAACCAGCCTGGCTGCCATATTTTGCACTAATTGTAGCTTCCGGGTATGGTACAAGGGCTGCCCCATGTAGAGCGCATTGCAGAAGTCCAAACGAGAGGTTACCAGAGCATGTACTACCGTTTCAAGGTGCCTCCAGTCCAGGAAGGGACGCAGTTGGCGAATCAGCCGAAGCTGATAACAGGTGCTCCTGACCGTCGCATCCACCTGAGCTGTCAGGTGGAGGGACGAATCAAGGAGCACCCCCAAACTGCGTACCGAGTCCTT
>NW_024804459.1:0-3998 GCF_019175285.1 Sceloporus undulatus
TAACTTGTTGAAGCTGATAGCTTCCACTCCACCCAAACTGAAATCATATATGCTTTGAAATGATGCTGATTCATGCAGATCTTTGTCCTGTACCCACTGGAGAAACCTGGCTGGAGCAAAAGTCTACTGCAATAGCAGAGGCCATGTATTGTCAATACTCTAGTAACCAGAAAATGCCACCAGTGAGTTCAAGAGACTGGTTAAGAGTATATGAATTCCAGTTTCTACAGACAGGGGAAGGCAGGCAGGCAGCAAAAATACCTAGAGGCACCCTCTCTTTTTTATTTATTTATTTATTTATTTTTTTTTGCAGCCTAGGCCCTTTCTTCAGAGAATGGCACTCTATCCCTCAGAGGGCTTGCAACCAACTGCTGAATTAAGGCAAGCAGATAGCTGGCCGTAGCTAACTGATATCTACACTAAACAAGTGAGCTTAGAAAAGACGGCTACTAAATGGGGTAGGTAATCTGGGAACTCCAATGTGGGCTGTATTACAGAATATACTTTCAGTCTGGGTCATATCTTGTACACACATACCTGATCATGACTAGCTCCTACCTCAGCTTGCCTACTTCAAAGGCCTGATATGGCCTCCTCAGTCCTCTGCCAGGAATTAGTCTGATGCCTATTTGCATCATGCATCAACCTGATCCTGCATCCCCTAGGCATACCAATCAGTCAGAGTAATGGCTATCAATGGACCCATACAGACAGGCCAAAATATAGCTGCTTCGGATCACTTTGGAGGTTTGCTATTTAAGTGATGCATGCATCCTAAGAGTTTGAAAGCCACACCAAATAAATAATAATAATAATAATAATAATAATAATAATAATAATAATATCTTTATTTATATCCCGCCCTTCCAAAAAGATCAGGGCGGCTTACAGCAATGCAACAAGTGCAAACAGATACAGGTTAAAAACATCAAACATTAACAATATGCAGTCTAAAAACAATAGCAAAAGCCCCGTTAGCCCATCCTCATGGCCACGGAAGAGGAGGGAGGCCCACAGGATATTTAGTCGGGGAATGCCTGCTTGAATAGGAAGGTTTTAAGGTCCTTCCTAAATTGGGCCAGGGTGGTAGATGAGCGGAGCTCCGTGGGCAGCGTATTCCAAAGGGCTGGGGCAGCTGTGGAAAAGGCCCTTCTAGAAGTAGAAGCTAACCTAGCCCCAGGCACCTTCAGCAGTTGCTGCCCAGATGTTCTGAGGGTGCGAGGCGGATTGTACGGGGAGAGGAGGTCCTTTAGGAATCCTGGGCCCAAGCCATTTAGGGCTTTATAGGTGATAACCAACGCCTTAT
This sequence comes from Sceloporus undulatus, assembly GCF_019175285.1. Classification (NCBI taxonomy): domain Eukaryota; kingdom Metazoa; phylum Chordata; class Lepidosauria; order Squamata; family Phrynosomatidae; genus Sceloporus; species Sceloporus undulatus. Next base: position 1,307 of record NW_024804459.1, read on the forward strand.
ATTGAGCTCGGAAGCGAATGGGCAGCCAGTGAAGATCTTTAAGCACAGGTGTTATGTGGCTGGTCCTGGATACGCCAGTGACCAGCCGGGCTGCCATATTCTGTACCATTTGAAGCTTCCGAGTTTGGTATAAGGGTTGCCCCATGTAGAGTACATTGCAGAAGTCCAATCTCGAAGTTACCAAAGCATGTACAACAGTTTCTAGGTCCCTCCGGTCCAGGTATGGGCGCAGCTGGCGAATCAGCCGAAGCTGATAACAAGTGCTCTTGACCGTCGCATTCACCTGAGCAGTCAGGTGGAGCGACGAGTCAAGAAGCACCCCCAGACTGCGCACGGAGTCCTTCACAGGGAGCGTGACCCCGTTCAGGACAGGTGGAACCAGTGCCATTCCTGGACTGGGGGAACCTATCACTAGTACCTCCGTTTTCTCTGGATTTAGTTTGAGTCGGTTTTTCCTCATCCAGCCCATTACTGACTCCAGACAGGCCACGAGAGGAGAGACGCCATCCCCAGTCACTGCATCAGTCGGAGACATAGAGAAAATAATTTGGGTGTCATCAGCGTACTGATAACCCCGCGCCCCATGTCTCCGGATGATCTCTCCCAGCGGTTTCATGTAAATGTTAAATAGCATGGGAGACAGAATGGCTCCTTGAGGGACCCCAGTTTTAAGGGCCCACTCGTCGGAGCACACTTCTCCCAGCTGCACCATCTGGGACCTCCCAGAGAGGTAGGATCGGAACCACTGGAGCGCAGTGCCCCCGATTCCCACCTCAGCCAGGCGTCCCAGAAGGATACCATGGTCTATGGTATCGAAAGCCGCTGAGATGTCCAAGAGCACCAACAGGGACACGCTTCCCCTGTTGACGCTCAGACGGAGATCATCGACCAAGGCGACCATGGCCGTCTCAACCCCGTGACCCGCCCGGAAGCCAGTTTGAAATGGGTCCAGATAATCCGTTTCATCCAAGACCGTCTGAAGTTGGATCGCAACCGCCCTCTCGATCACCTTCCCCAAGAATGGAAGCAGCGAAACAGGCCGATAATTGTTATGTACCAGGGGGTCGAGGGAGGGCTTCTTTAGGATCGGTTTTACAATGGCCAATTTTAGATCCGATGGAAATCGCCCGTCCCTCAAGGAGGTGTTAATTATCCGGTGTAACAAGGACGTTACCACCGGTCCCCCCTGGGCCGCTAACCAAGAGGGGCAGGGATCAAGAGAGCAGGTTGTTTTCCGAACACTTCCGAGGATCTTGTCCACATCCTCGGTACTCACCAACTCAAACTGATCCAGTATAACATAGTTCGCGGAGGCTCTGGACACTTCTACCCTAGGCTCTGCCATAATATCGGCGTTCAGACCTTCGCTTATACGAGAAGTTTTATCCACGAAAAAGTAATTGAATAAGTCACAGCAGGCCTTAGAAGGTTCAAGGATCTGGTTCAGGGCAGGAGGGAGCTGAGTTAGCTCCCTGACCACCCTGAACAACTCTGCCGGACGTGACTCTGCGGACGCAATACGAGCACCATAGAACGAATTCTTTGTTGCTCGCATTGCCTCTCCGTAGTCCTTTAACAGTCGGTCTAGGAGAGTCTTGTCGTCTAAGCAAAGGTGTTTCCGCCAACGGTACTCTAGCCGTCGCAGAACCCGCTTCCTCGCCCGGAGATCTTCCCTATACCAGGGCTTACGGTTGGAAGCGGGCCTGAGAGGACGCTTGGGAGCGATTCTGTGTATAGCCCCAGAAAGACCGGTATTCCAAATACCGGTAAGGGCATCAACAGAGTCGCCGTCATCTCCAACCGTGAGCCCCTCTAAGGCTTCCTGGAACCTCTCAGGTTCCATCAGCCTTCGAGGGTGGACCATCCTAACTGGTCCACCACCCCCGGGGGGGATCTGGGTAGAAGCCTTGATTTTCGCCTCTACCAGGAAATGATCCGTCCATGACAAGGGGGAAATATTAGCAATTTCCGCCCACGGATTTTCCGCATCCGAACAGAAGACCAAATCGAGCGTATTACCCGCGCAATGCGTGGGACCCTGTATCAGCTGGGACAGGCCCATGGCCGCCATGGTCTCCATGAATTCCCGAGCCGCACCGGATGGAACATAGCTGGCCGTGAGGGAGATGTTGAAATCGCCCAGGACAAAAAGCCTGGGCGTCTCCAACATCAGCTCAGCGACCAGCTGTGTCAGCTCGTTAAGGGAGTCCGCTAATGCACGGGGTGGCCGATACACTAACAGAATCCCCAGACTGTCCCTAGCCTTTAGGGTCAGGTAAATACACTCGATGTAGGAGGTCTGTCGGATGTGGTTCCTGGTGAGGGGCACGGTGTTCCTGTGTACCAAGACCACACCCCCCCCGCCCACCTAACCTGCGCTGGTCCTTCACCGAGAACCCAGCAGGTAGGGCCTGAGCCCACACAGCATCCCCTTCAGGCCCCAGCCAGGTCTCGGTAATGCAAGCCAGGTCACACTTAGAGTCCTCCAGGAGGTCCTGGAGGATGTGGGCTTTGTTGTTGATAGACCTGGCATTGCACAGGAGCAGCGACAGGGTTTGTGGCACGGCTGGAGAGACCCTCAGGTCCTTTAGGTTGGGAGGGGGACAGGAAGGCGGGATAGATATAATGCATCTATCTCGCCTTCCCCTGGAACGCAAGTCCCTTCTCCCACCGCCATACCTCCCCCTGCCCC
>NW_024804459.1:4098-4724 GCF_019175285.1 Sceloporus undulatus
GGCCCAGGCATCCCCCGCATCCCTAACCTCCCCCCAACCCTCTATGGCGACTGATGGAGCAGAGGGCAACCACTGCAGGCATCCTCATGCTCCTCAGGCTAACCCAGCCCACCCCCGCCCGATGAAAGCTGCGCAGCTGCGCAGCTCCGCAACTGCGATGTTCCCCAAGTCCGAGGGCGGCACTCCCGGGGCGGTGCGCAGAAGCGCACCTCCAAAACCACTGGGAGGAGGCCGCCCGGCAAAGGGGTGCAGTCCTGGCTCAGCGTCAGCGGCGTCAGCGGCGGCGGTGTCCCGGCGCGAAGGCAGCAGGGGGCGTGTCAGGAGGTCCGGTTCCCCGGCTTTTATCCCCGCCGCTCTCAACAGCGGGGCTCCTCCCCAAACTTCCCTCTAGATGGTCCTTAAAGGGCCCTCGCGTCCAAGCTGGCCGCAAAACGCCAAAGCCAGCACAGTCCCTGGTCCCAAGGGGGGTGTTCCCCAAGTCCGAGGGCGGCACTCCCGGGGCGGTGCGCAGAAGCGCACCTCCAAAACCACCGGGAGGAGGCCGCCCGGCAAAGGGGTGCAGTCCTGGCTCAGCGTCAGCGGCGTCAGCGGCGGCGGTGTCCCGGCGCGAAGGCAGCAGGGGGCGT
>NW_024804459.1:4734-5375 GCF_019175285.1 Sceloporus undulatus
ACTTAGGAGTGGAGCATGGCTTTGACACAGCTTCTGGACTCTTAGGACGCATGCATCATTTAAACAGTATACCTCCAAAGTGATTCGAAGCAGCTTTATTTTGGCCTGTCTGTGTAGGGCCTATGTTCCACTACAGGGGGGGCATGCCTAGGGACAGAAGCACTGGCTTGGATCTGAAGGTTCTAATCCAAGAAGTCCAATATGAGGAGAATTCCTACAGTCGAAAAGGAGAGACTATTGCCCTAAATGAAGGATACTGACCAATGACAAGATCTGTGAACTCAAAGAGAAATTCAAACCAAGGGTAGGGATGCTCTATGATCAGAAGAGGAACATACTACACGATCAAGATGAAATAAAAGAGGAACACACTACACGATCACACAAAAGAGATGAAAAAATGAATGACACATGGAATGAAGAACCATATGAAGATGAATCCCACATTTCAGAAAGTGAGTTAAAACTGGCACTCAGAGAAATTGGAAATAATAACTCACCAGGAAAAGACAATATCCCAGTTGAACTGCTTCAAACCACGCAAACAGAATCAACTCCAGTGTTAACTAAAATATGGCAACAAATATGGAAAATAAAACAGTTGCCACCAGATTGGAAACATCCACAAAAAAAGTTGATAC
>NW_024804460.1:0-5374 GCF_019175285.1 Sceloporus undulatus
GAAAGTGTTAGAAACTGGCGTGCATGGAGGTTGGAGCCCTTCACAAAGGAGTCAGGAGAGATCAAATACGTCCAAAGCAAAACACAGGTTTATTCAGCTGAGGCAGACAGTTAGCACCAAGTAGCACTAAAAAAAACCTGCCGCCCTATTGGCACAGTTCCAAAACTATTTATAGCACTCTTTTACAACATACATTCGACCTTTAACATAATTAGTTACCATTTAACATGATAAGTCAGGCACTGATTAGTTGTATACGTGCACAAATTCATCACACAGCTATAGATTAACTCTTTATTCTGAAGCATCTGCATTGCTAGTGCTGATGTGGCATAGCCACATATAACTGTCTCTTCCTTCTTACAGGAAAACAAGAGGGGTACCATTTTTCTTAACTTACTTAGCTTTCCTTCATTCCCCCCTTCTTTTTGTTACTTGTGCAGCGAATTAAGCAAGCAAGCAAGCACTTATTTTATTCAGCATCATCATATATCTTTTGTTTTGGTCTACTTATTCCTGTATATATTTCCATAGCTCGTTCGTCTTGGAGTTGCGTATACATTGTTTTGTCACTGCTATCGTACTTTTTCTCGTCACCTTTTGAGTAATGGTTTCTATTGATGACTGTATATGCGATATTATGCATGAACCAATCATCATTATTACTAGGAACAACAACAATATAATAAACCCTATTGTTAACAAATCCTTCAACCACTGGGAAGTGGGTAACCATGATGTTAGCCAAGAAAATGGTGATTCCATACCTCCTTTGTTATGTCCCAACACATCTTATAATGACTGTAGATTTCTTTCAATGCTTTGATTCAGGTTATGGAATTTTACAATGCAATGAGGTCTTATCATAGTACAAAATCCTCCTTTTACAGCCAGTAAATAGTCCAGAGCAAGCCTCTGTTGCATTATCATTTGACTCAGCTCTTCTATCTCAGCTTGGAGCTCCCTGACAATATGTCCAGTTGCATTTATCGATTTTTCTAATCTACAGGTTAATCCCAATATGCTCCTTCGATTTTCTTGAGCTATTATTCCGGGATAAGCTCCTAATGTAAGGGCTCCAGTGATTGCTCCAGCTACTGCTCTTCGTGTGGAGGTACCTTCTGATAGTTGTGTATCTATGATGACCATATCATCACATTGGGGACCTAACACATCCCTTTTTACTCTTGTAATGACATGTCCCATACCTTTTGGGTCTGGGGTGGCTATCCATACTGGTAATTTAAGGTAACCTACCCCAACACACTGATATCCTCCAGGATGATAATTAGTTGCATATTCATCAAAGAAAAACCATAAGTTGGGGTCTCTAGCCTGCCATCCCGAACATATGCTCCCTCTATTTGTAGTTGTTACATTGAGGGTGAACATTGGATATTCTGGATAAATCTGATTCCAATCCATTTCTGACAAGTTTTTAAACGGAGCGAAACTATTGTTATATCCTCCATGCAAATAGAAATAATCTGTACATTGTGTATAATTCTTCAGCCCAGTCAGGAATTTCTTGGATTTGTCCCAACTGTTCCACTTATTGTTCCAGGTTGCCACAACAAAAACACATCCCTGGGGTCTTAACAGTATACCTAAGCTTCTTTATTTTATTTAACCCATGTGGTACTTCTGAGAACATCATTGGGGTCCCTGAGCTTGAGGCCTGCAGTCCCATCAATATAACCTGAGGGTCCTGTATTAATCCTGGTAACAGACCTAGCTCTCCTACAGTGAAGGGATGTGCATATATCAGAATTTTATCTGCATTGGTTATTTGTTCATATATTGGGCATGGTTTTTAAACCAATTTCCATCAATCCCGGTTATCCATAGTCCTGTAATCATCAACGTATACCGTACAATTTGTAACATAGCTATTTGAAAAGTCCCTTGGGCCTTTTGGACAACTCTCGGAAGTTGCCCTCCTTCTTCAGGGTGGTCCTTGGTCACCGGACCCGAGGAGAGTGGCCCTCACGATGCTGACTCTCCCTCCTCTTCAGGGTTGGCTCCTGCCAAAGCCCCAAAGTCTATGTGTTTTGTTACCTTTCTCAGACGAATCTTGAGTGGATTTTCTGAATTGTGGTCTACCTGCCACTCAGGCTCCTCCTGGGTGTAGTCCTTCTTCACTCTGGTATAGTGGATCCAAGGCTTTACTCCTGCCAACTTGACTGCTGTTGGTGTGGTGAGCAGGATTTCATAAGGTCCCTTCCACTTGGGTCCCAGTGGATTACTTTTCCAGTCTTTTAGCCATACCGTATCACCTGGGGAGAAAGGGTGTAGAGCAGTAACAGGGAAGGGATACCAGCATATTGATACAGCTCTTATAACACAAAACCCAACATTTATCATTAATTCCCTCTTCCCCAATTCCCTAGGATCCCCTCTGAGTTGGTGTATTCCCAGTGGGGGTCTTCCATACATCATTTCATACAGTGACAGTCCCAAAAATCTAGTTGGAGTACATCGAATCTTTAACAAAGCCATTGGTAACACTTTTATCCAATTTAGCCCAGTTTCCTGACACATTTTTGCCATAGTCCCTTTTAGGGTCCTATTCATGCGTTCTACTTTCCCCAAAGACTGGGGTCGGTAGGCGCAATGTAGTTTCCAAGTAATTCCGATAAGTCTGGCTAAGGCCTGAATGGTTTGATGCACAAATGATGGACCATTATTATTTCCAATGTGTAAGGGTATCCCATACCATGGTACAATATCCCTCATCAAGGCTTTAGCAACTTGATCGGCCTTTTCATTAGGAGTTGCCCATGCTTCCACCCATCCTCCGTATGTACAAACTGCCACTAACATATATCTGAATTTACCTTCCCTGGGCATTTCAGTGAAGTCTATAACTAGCTGGAACCAAACTCAACAGCGTGTAAGGGTTAGGCACAACTGGATGCAAGGATAAAACAACTTTGTTTACTGCCCTCAAATCTTGCACTGGTCTGTAGCCTCCTCAGGCTTCTTGACTGGTAGTAAGGGCATATTCCATGATGATAGACAATTGACAATAATACCATGATTAAACAATTTTTGCAAATGTCCATGTATTCCTTGAACCGCCTCCCTCGGTAATGGCTATTGTGGAATGCGCACTGGGTTAGCCATAGAAGGCTATAATAATTAGTGGGATGTCTGTTGCCAAACCTGATGGGTTATCTTCAGCCCACACTCCTGGCACATTGAAGGTAGCCCAATCACATCTTTCTGCCAATACTGAATATAGTCTCCATTCCTCCTCCATTGGTAAAGCTAGGGCAATTCGAGTAACTCCCTCTGAGGAGCCTCTAAAATTTATTTCAATTTGTCCATCTTCCTCAAATGCCAACGCGGCTCTCATTTTACATAACATATCTCTTCCCATCAGTGACACTGGGCACTCAGGTACATATAAAAACTTATGAGTGACTAAGTGTTTTCCCAGTTCCCATGTCCTTTCCTCCAGTAGGGGACAAGGTCTATTCTTCCCTGTTGCTCCGACTATTGTAATTTTGTCATTGGTGGGAGGGGCATATATTTTATTTACAACAGACTTAGTGGCTCCGGAATCAACTAAAAAGTCCACTGGCCGGCCCTCTATATTCATGCAGACCATCGGCTCCCCCGGACCAGCCTTTATGATGTCGTTTGTCCGGAGCTCTGGAGCAGTCGGTCCTAATCGTGGTCTTCACCCCATCCTTCCATTGCCGCCATGCCTAATGCTTCCCCTTCCCTTATTTCCACAGCGGCAGGTGTCCAAGTTGGAGCAGGGCAACCTGTCCCTCTTCCTCTAAATCCTCCTCTCTGTCTAAAACTTGCCCTCTGTGGGCCTTCACCTTGGGTCCCCATATTTACAGTACATTCTCCCTTCCAGTGTCCTTGTTGAAAACACCACGCACATTGATTGGGGCCCAACCTTCCTCTTCTTCCTCTACCTCGTCCACCTCTATTTCCTCCTTGACCACCTTTCATATTCCCTCTATCATTGCCCTGAAACACTGCTGCAATCACTTCTGCCCTCTTTTGCACAGCCTCTTCTTGCTTTCTCTGCTCCTCTCCTTCCCTGGCCACATATGCCTTTGCTGCTATTTCCAATACACATCCCAAAGTCATGTGATCTAATCCTGGCTCTTTTTGAATTTTCCTTCTGATGTCTGGGGCACACTGGCTGATGAAACTGTTTTTCAGCGCCAGGGGGCCAGGGGAGGTTTCATCAGTGGCATCCATGTCATAGGGCGACCACCAGCGATATCCTTCCCTAAGTCTTTCTAAAAATGTTCCTGGGTACTCATTCTTTTCCTCTTCAATGCTATAGATTTTCCTTAGGTTGACAGCCTTAGGTGGGCCTTTCTTAAGGGTTCTTATTAGCAGTTTGTGATATAACTCCAAGGCTGTTCAATGATTTTGATTATTTGGGTCCCAATTGGGGTTATTAGATTTGGGAAAAGTTACATCTTGAAACGCTACTGCCCCTGCCTCAGCTCCAGTGTATTCTGCTCGAGCTTCTTCTCGTCCCTGATTTAAAACCGAAGTCTTTTCCTCTGGGGTAAGTAGGACTGTTAGCAGCTGCTGAATATCCAGCCAACTAGGGAAATGCGTCCCCAATGTTCCTTCAATCAAACTTGACATTCCCGTAGGGTCTTCTGACCAAGAGGGTCGTGAAGTTTTCCAATTTAAAAGGTCACTACTGGTAAAGGGTACATGCTGGTATACTCCTTCCATTCTGTATCTGACCTGTCCATTTGGTCCTGGAGTATCAGGGACCAATTGGCTGACTAGCCGCAGGGGGTATTGTCCTACAGGAGTTTTCTCCTTTTTCTCTTCCCTTCTTGGTTCCTCTAATTCCTTCAAGAGAGATTTTGATCTAGTAACCATTCTGTTTCACTTCCTCAGTTCTTCCTCCACGTTCTCCTCGGGGGTTTGATTGCCTATTCCCACTCCGCCTACTGCACCCTGGGGTTGGTTGGACTATTTTGCGGGGTGGGACCTGGTGGACTATCCGGTGGCGACCCTGGCAATTGTGGCTATACAGAAGACGGTACATAAGGAGGTGGTCTGGGTTCATCTTCCGAATTGCCTGAATCTGGCAAAAATGGGTTGCCTGACTTCTTTTTCTGTTTAGTATCACTCTCCTTTATGTCCGACTTAAGTACCATACATGAACAACATTTTCAAGCCATGGTGGGCTTTCATTTACCACATCAAACCATGCAGAAATATAATAATACTGGTCAGGATGATATTGAGCTGCAAATCTTGGTACAGATTGAATTATTGTTAAATCAACAGTTCCCTCTGCTGGCCACGGTGGTTCAGTTCTATCTCACAAAATGCTCTCAATTTTCCTGCCCTCCTACTTCCAGACACAATGGCCTGT